>NW_016803343.1:1496014-1501788 GCF_001698545.2 Rhinopithecus bieti | reverse complement strand
AAAAAAAAAAAAAAAAGTCCAGCTGCCTACAAGGACAGCATAATTCGTCATCAATGCAGTGAAAACAGAAAAAAAAATTTTTTTAAAGAAATTTTCCCCTTTCTGTCCTTCATTCATCTACATTCCCTTCTAAAATTAAAAATAAATTTCTTCTAATTTTTTTTTTTTTGGAAGGGAGAGTAGTGGAAAGAGGAATGAAGGACAGAAAGGGGAAAATTCCAGGCATAAGGTACATTTTAGAACAATTCACTGGTGTTTTGAATCCTTTCTCTGATTTTCTCAAAGTGTTTATTAATGCCCACTCTATACCTAGAGGGTCAAAAATGTTTAAAGGCTTTATAACATAAAGTCACACAATTTTAGAGTTTCTTTCTGCTTCTGGCAGTGCAATTGCCAACTGGGAGGGCGAGCAGTACAAGGAAAGGGTGACCCTTATGAACAGCGTGTCAGGATCTCCAGGTTTCTGTTTGTTGTTTCAGAAAGTCTGTGTGCCTATCTACTGTAATACTATAATGTCATATTTGAAAAATGCAAAAATACCATTGTTTCAATGATTTGAACATCACAAACTAATGTTCCACAGAATCTCCTTGGTCAGACCCCAATGGGGATATGCAGAGGGTAAGTCATTCTCAGCCTGCAGTAGCCTCTGGATAAAGCATGGGCAGCTCTTTCAGAATGTAGTTGGTGCTGGGGGAAGCATAAGACTTTACATGTTTATTAAAAATAGGGTATAGGTTAAAATAGGGTAAGAAAAACTGGTTTAGATCAGAACGAAGAACAGACTTGGGGAGTGTTCTTTATTCAGTAAGTATTTGTGGAACACTCTACTGAGTATGACACCCAGATGAGGATGTCTTACATTTACCTGTAAAGAACTGGACATGTAAATGTGAGCTCAGATGAGTTCTGGACTCATGACAGATTTAGAACCATTTTTCAACAGAAATGTCAAGGAAGTCAAGGACCAATAAAGGTCCTTTGTTGTGTTTAGCAACAAAGAAATTGTGATTGATTTCAGCGAAAGCAGTTTGGGTAGAGGAACAACATGCAAGTCAGTTTGAAGTGGGTTAAGAAGAGAGTGGGAGGTCAGACAGGGGAGATTGCACCCATGGACAACCCTTTCAGGCAGATATGTTAGGAAGGGGAAGAAAGGGACAGGGTCAAAGCTGAAGTAGAACACAGGAATCAAGGGAGAGTTTTTAAGATGGGAGATAATTGAAAGCAAAGTATTTCAATACATATGACACAGCGAAGTAACTATTGTTTTGTGTTCTTTCATGAGATGGTCAGTCAGGTATAGCCACGAGAGAGCACAAAAGGGAGGTGAAGGAGAACGAAGTTTATTGTATTCAGAGGTCCTACAGAAACAGGGTCACGTGGTGGCAGGATGGAGGGAGGGAAGGAGAAGTACCAAGGGAGCCAGCTCAACCAAGCAAGCAAGGATCAGAGACACCAAGAGAGCAAGTGCCTTGATCAGGGGTCAGTGTGGGGTACACAAGCAAAAAGCAGGAGGGGATTTCATTGGTGCATTTGAATGTCACTAGGTTAAAATCAGAGAACGGCAACAAGCAGAACTTAGGGCAGGGGCCAGCCTTATCACACTGGTGCACCTGGCTGCCTGGGCACGGTGCTCATAGACTGTAGGCATTGAGGCAGCAGGAAATATGATGTTTCAAAATTTACAAAACAACTACTAATTCACTGAGTGTTTATTGAAAACACATTATGAGGTGAATTACGAGATGAGAAATGCATAGTTCTTACTCTCATGGAGTTTGCGAACTAGGTCACTCAATAAGGTCAATCACTAGTATAATAGGATTGAAAGAATATGGCTCATCCAAGTAGTATGAGCAGTACTATATGGAATAAAATGTTGAAGGTTATTTATTCATGTTGGATTAGGAAAGATATTTTGGAGAAAGCAGACCTTAAAGAATGAAATATTCCAACAGTAGGAGGTAGGAAATCAAAGCACAAAGGATGTAGAAGGCCATGGGGTATCATACTGGATGTTTGGTTATTATACCATAGTCTCAAAAGATATTTTTTTTGGAAGGGAGAGTAGAGGAAAGAGGAATGAAGGACAGAAAGGGGAAAATTCCAGGCATAAGATAAATTTTAGAACAATTCACTTGTGTTTTGAATCCTTTTGCTAATTTGCTCAAAGTATTTCGTTAATTCAACAGCTATTTACTTAGTGCTTACTATGTGTAAGGCAGACACAGAATCTCAAGGAGCTCCCAGTCAAGTGTATGTTAAGTTCTATAAGACAAGGAAATACTCAATGATAAGAGATTACATAGGCGACATATGTGTATGGAGGGAACAGAAAACTCAGAGTAGCCTTTCCAGAAGAGAGAGAGAGAGAGGAGCAGTTTCAAATATTACGGACTGAATAGAGTAAAAGGATACCTGAAATGGGTCTGTGGGCTTTTGCAATATGGAGGAAACTGCAGGAACAGTTTCATTGAAGAAATTGGGAGCAAAATTGTAACTGTTATAGACTGAATATTGATTAGGAAGTGAGAGAATGAGGACAGGGAAAGAGGAGAAATACCTTTAGAGGTAAATACACGGCAGCTGCTGAGGGCAAAGAAAGAAAGAATAAGATAAAAAAAAGATCCTATAATTTTAAATCTCAGTGAATAATGGCATCAATGACAAAATAGGGAAATCAGGACAAATACTTAATTTTAAGGGAGCTTTGGTTTCTCCTTGATTAAGTTTGAAATATGGATAGACATTTAGTCCATGATTGAAAAAAAAAAGGATACAAATATTTAAAGAAATATTAGGTCTAGACACAGCTTATTTCGATTTGTATAAGCTAGGTAGTTGCAGCCAGGGTCCTAGAAGATAAAACAGTGGAGGGGAGAGAAGAGTATAAAGCACAGGAGAAAAGGATGAGAAAGAAGGTTAAAAGTCAGAGGAACTGACTGACAAGTAGTAGTCAGAAAAGCAAAGGAAACCATCAGAGGGAGTTGTTATGGCAGTTAAGGAGAGTTTTGTTTTCATGGTTGTGTAATCTTCAAAGGTTAGACTGTTTGCTCTAAAGCAGAATAAAGACCAAGAAAATGCCATTGATTGTGACAGCTAATAATTATTGATAATCTTGAGAGCCATTTGTTCCCAAATGGAGACAGGCATTTTAGTAGATTGATTAAAACAACAGACACTGGATTGCAAGGAGTTAAGGTGTGAGTGGGATTTCTTTTTTATTGCTGCAGAGAAGGTGATAGAAAACCTTAATATGAGGTTGTCGTAAGGTTGAGAGAAGACCTGAGCATATTTATATGAATAACTGTATGTGTAGAGGAATAAAGTCATTGGAGGTGACACTTGAAAGGGAAAGGTAGAAAATTGAAGCAAAGTTGGGGAGGCAGTATGATTTAGCTTCTATCTCAGTGTTTCTGTCAGAATTTAATGAAGTCATGGATATAACATATCTGACATATAATAGGTTTTCAGTAAGTATGACCTATTAGTATTTTGGAGTCAGACGAAATGAAGAAGGAATTTATCAAGTGCCTACTCTGTGCCAAACTCATGCTGTTTCACTTCCCCTCCACAACAACTCACTGAGCTGGGCGTTGTCAGCCACATTTTGTATCTGATAAAACCAGAGGTGAGGCCTTGCTTTATGTCACAACGAAGTAACAGCTGAGTTTGGATTTGAACATAAGTCCATCAGAGACTAAAGATACCACGAGGCCTTAAAATTTTATGAATAATTTTGGTTTTACACAGGAGTAAAGGAAACAAGGGAAGTAATTTGAAGAAGCTTTTGTTGAAGAAGCTTTTGCTGAACAGGTTGTATGTTCTTTGTGAAGCAAAAGGTGAGATATTTGCTCAGAGTGTGGAAGTCCAGGTAGGAGAGGAGACTGAGGAGCGTGAAGAAGACTTGAAATAGCAAATGTAGGGAGTTTGGGCATCATTAAGAAAGAAAACAAGTGGAGGTAGTGTGTCCGGAATTGGTGGGTTCTTGGTCTTACTGACTTCAAGAATGAAGCCGCAGACCCTCGCGGTGAGTGTTACAGTTCTTAAAGATGGTGTGTCCAGAGTTTGTTCCTTCAGACATTCAGATGTGTCTGGAACTTCTTCCTTCTGGTGGGTTTGTGGTCTCGCTGTCAGGAGTGAAGCTGCAGACCTTCATGGTGAGTGTTACAGCTCTTAAAGGCAGTGCGTCTGGAGTTGTTCGTTCTTCCCGGTGGGTTCGTGGTTTTGCTGGCTTCAGAAGTGAAGCTGCAGACCTTCCTGGTGAGTGTTACAGCTCATAAAGGCAGCGTGAACCGAAAATAAGCAGCAGCAAGATTTATTGCAAAGAGCAAAAGAACAAAGCTTCCACAGTGTGCAAGGGGACCTGAGTGGGTTGCCACTGCTGGCTCCGGCAGCCTGCTTTTATTCCCTTATCTGGTCCCACCCACATTCTGCTGATTGGTCCATTTTACAGAGAGCTGATTGGTCCACTTTACAGAGCGCTGATTGGTGCATTTACAATCCTGGAGCTAGACACAGAGTCACAGAGTGCTAGACCGCCAAGTCTCCACTAGATTAGCTAGATACAGAGTGCTGACTGGTGTATTTACAAACCCTAAGCAAGAGACAGAGTGCTGATTGGTGCATTTACAATCCTTGAGCTAGACAAGGTGTCACATAGCGCTAGTCCTCCAAGTCCCCACTAGGTTAGCTAAATACAGAGTACCAATTGGTGTATTCACAAACCCTGAGCTAGACACAGAGTGCTGATTGGTGCATATAGGATCCTCCAGTTAGATATAAAAGTTCTCCAAGTCCCCATCCAGTTCAGGAGCCCAGCTGGCTTCACCCAGTGGATCCTGCACAGGGCTGCAGGAGGAGCTGCCTGCCAGTCCTGAGCTGCACCTGAACTCCTCAGCCCTTGGGCTGTTGACAGGACTGGGTGCCACAGAGCAGGGGGTGGCCCCCGTCAGGGAGGCTCAGGCCTGGAGGGAGCCCACAGCAGGCGGGGGAGCTCAGACATGGCCGGCTGCAGGTCCCCAGCCCTGCCTTGCGGGGAGGCAGCTAAGGCCCGTTGAGAATTTGAGTGCCCCGCCTGGGGTGGGCACTGCTGGGGGACCCGGCGCAGCCTCTGCGGGTGCTGAGCCCCTCACTGCCCTGGGCCGGTGGTGCCAATGGCCGCTCAGTGTGCGGGGTCCCCGCGCCTGTGCCGCCTCCGTGGGAACTCACATCTGCCAGGAGCGCAGCCCTGGTTCCTGCCCGCGCCTCTCCCTCTACACCTCCCCGCAAGCAGAGGGAGGAGGCTCCGGCCTCAGCCAGTCCAGAGAGGGGCTCCCACGGTGCAGTGGCAGGCAGAAGGGCTCCTCAAGTGCCACCAGGGTGGACGCAGAGGCCGGAGGCCGAGGAGGCACTGAGAGTGAGGGTTGCTAGCACATTGTCACCTCTCAGTAGCATGGACTTTCAGTGAACCTTGTTTTATAAGGATTTCTCAAAATAAGGTCTCTGATACTGCAACACGGTCTTTCAAGTGAGGAATCAGCAAACTTTTTCTGTAAAGTGCCAGACAGTAAATACAGGTATTTTAGACTTTGTGGGCCATGTGGTCTGTGTTGCAACTGCTCAACTTAGCTGTTGTAGCATAAAAACAGCTACAAGGTAATATGTAAACAAATAAGTGAGGCTGTATTCCAATAAAACTTTATTAATGTTAAAAAACTACTAATGTTAGAACATTTGAATATTCATACATCTTGCAATGTTCTTTTGATTTTTTTCAAAGCACTTAAAATGTA
>NW_016803343.1:1477459-1496008 GCF_001698545.2 Rhinopithecus bieti | reverse complement strand
CTGAGGAGAGCATTATTCCTTTTCAGAAGTAAAGAATCTGAAGTCTTTGCTTTTGTTTTTCTCGTGAACACAAATTCACTTGAAACTTAAAGTAAAAATGTTTAAATAGGCCGGGCGCAGTGGCTCATGCCTGTAATCCTAGCACTTTGGGAGGCCGAGGTGGTTGGATCACGAGGTCAGGGGATTGAGACCATCCTGGCTAACATGGTGAAACCCCATCTCTACTAAAAATACAAAAAATTAGCCAGGCGTGGTGGCGGGTGCCTGTAGTCCCAGCTACTCAGGAGGCTGAGCCAGGAGAATGGCGGGAACCCGTAAGGCAGAGCTTGCAGTGAGCCAAGATGGAGCCACTGCACTCCAGCCTAGGCGACAGAGCGAAACTCTGTCTCAAAAAAAAAAAAAAAAACAAAACAAAACAAAAAAAAACAAAAAAAAACAGACAGTGAGCCAGATTTGGCTGTTTGTTAAATTACACATTCCTGGGTTTCACTCTAGAAGGATCCAATCAGAATAATTGAGGGCAGGGCTCAGAAATCTGCATTTAAAAAGGGCTCTTGAATGATTTTTTAAATCTACTCTAAGACTATTGCTTAAAGACAGAACTGTAAGTGAAGAGTGATTGTACATGGTTCCTTGAAAAATGCAGAGTCTCTAGGTCTCAAAATCACTGAGTTTGCAACACTTGGCAGCACAGGAAGAAGCCATGGAAGGGCCACAGTGGTCTGGAACTTGGCATGGAAGGAATAGCAGAAGATGCATGGGTGAAAGATTCTATATTTGTGGCTAGTACTTTACTGAATGACCATCCAGGGGGCCCAGACTTGGCAGGAAAGCAAAGGAAGACAGAAGGAGGCTGACGTACTAAAAACTAAAACCAGGAGGATTACAGGAATTCCAGCTCATGATGACAGTGAAAACCAGACTTGGAAGGTCCAGGGTCATGGGTAGAAGGACAGGCTTTTGTGATTACAGCAGACATTCAGAACAGATATAAGCTCTGTTGACGTATAAGGTAGAGCCATATCAGGAATGGACTGGTGTCATGAAGGTGGGTGTTCTTGGAGGTGAGAGGTGGAGAACTCGTGAGGCCAGTGTCTAAGTAGGACTGGGTCAACACAACCAGATCGAGTGTCTAAGATACTCAAGATGCAGATGGCCATGTGAGTAACATAAGATACTTGTCAGCATGGGTTAGGACAAGGGGACCTAGAGAACAGTGTGTAATATTTGGACAGGTAGAGAACAGGAAAGGAGAAAGAAAAAAGAAGAGACGTTCATTAGTCATCTGCTCTGTGCTTCTTTAGTGGGCCCTGACACATGTAAACTCATTTGACCTTTAAACAGACTGCTGAGGAGAGCATTATTCCTTTTCAGAAGTAAAGAATCTGAAGTCTTTGCTTTTGTTTTCTCGTGAACACAAATTCACTTGAAACTTAAAGTAAAATGTTTAAATAGGCCGGGCGCAGTGGCTCATGCCTGTAATCCTAGCACTTTGGGAGGCCGAGGTGGTTGGATCACGAGGTCAGGGGATTGAGACCATCCTGGCTAACATGGTGAAACCCCATCTCTACTAAAAAATACAAAAAATTAGCCGGGTGTCATGGTGGGCGCCTGTAGTCCCAGCTACTTGGGAGGCTAAGGCAGGAGAATGGCTTGAACCTGGGAGGTGGAGCTTGCAGTGAGCCAAGATGGCACCACTACACTCCAGCCTGGGCAACAGAGCAAGACTCCGTCTCAAAAAAAAAAAGTTTAAATAACATTTTAACCTACTAGTAATATGTGAGAAAGTAGTTAAATAGTATATATATTATTGTATATGACACACATTATAGGTGTATATATTTTTACATTTTATACAAATATAAATTACATTACTAAACAGATGATTGGAAATCTGTGCCATCAAAATAGGCAAACAAATATGTTAAATATTTAATCATTCCTAATATTTTCAATTCATAACATATGGAGACAAAATAATTGATAATATATTTGTGATTAAATATTAGAAAACTTATGAGAATAAAGAAAGAAATGGAAGACTAAATTTAACATAAAAGAGACCTCATATACATTATCAATAATATTAATATTAGACTTTGAATACTGAAGCCTATTCTAAAAAATAAGTTATAGCTGTTACTACAAAGGACTCTAGTATATTACCCCAAATTTGTAGATGATGAAACTAATGCTCTGAGAGGACAAAAAACTTGTCCAGCATCACCGATCTGGGATATGAATTCAGATCAATCTGGGCAAAGATCATATTCTTTTCACCACTCCACTTGTGAAGTCCCAGTACTGTGATAAAATGTCTTTTAATTTGATTTCAACATCCTCTGAAAATGATAAAAGGAAGTGGCAGACTCTCAAAAGTTTTCTGTAAAATTCAGTTGAGCTATGCAGTTATTAAGAAAAAGTCCAAGACATTCCTCCATCACTTTACATTCAGATGTTAAATTGTGCAAAATTTATAAAATCCTTGAAGAAAGCCTTAAAACTGAAACAAGTAGAAGAAAATCAGAAAGCTGAGTAGATGTTTAAGGCAGTGAGGAAGAAAGCTGCATGTCAACTTCATTTATACTGGATGTATATGGTGGATTTGTTGGAAAAACAAGATGAAATTAAACATCATCATGGGAAGCAGCACACAGGAATATTGGCCAACTATGTCTTATGTTTCAGGTTGTTTTAAGCTATCAGAAAGAAGTCCTACAAAGTCATAAATTCCTTATTGTTTTGAAATAACTTTACCCAGGATAAATTAAACTCAGCAACTGTGTTTGTGTTTCAGGAAACCTAATCTTTGATTCTCTCTGGCTGTAGTGTGCCTTCTCGTTTCCCTAATGTCTCACCTCTGCCCACAACATAATGAATTCCACTTTTACTTGCTGAAATTCTCTTGTCTTTTGACTTTACCCACTCCTATCTTTGGACTGTCATTATTACATCCTCCCGTTTTCATCTTGCTTTGCCCTTTGTGGGGAGATGTATCTTTATGTACTCTTTGCTCTTGTAAATCTTGTTGTAATCTTGTGCAAAAGTACACCCCGATTCTAGTTTTTTGTTTTTTATATTATCCAAGACCTTTTACAACTTCCTTCAACTCACTCTTGGAACTTCAGTTTTTATTCTGTGTTTTCCCTGGTGCTTATTAGGACATGATTGTCCACATTCTCCAGAATGGTCTCTCTCTGTCCTTCTCCTCCCTGTTTTTCTGTATTCCTTCATGCCACCTTCTTTTCTATCTTTCTCATATTTGTGCCTTCACATCCCCATTTTTCTGTCTTTTAAAACTGGAGGCCGAGTAAGATTCTTCCTGTGATATTCTTTTTCCATAGCTTTCTTCTGAAATTCTTCTTTATCTCTGAACCTTAATTCTTTTTTATTCTTATTAAATATCCTCCCCAAAAATCCATTAAATTTTCTTCAGTCTTCAACTAAAAACCTTCCCTTCAATCTATTCCAAACCCATCAGATATTTGATTTACTTCCTCACCTCTGACTTTATTCTTGACCTTCTCCCAACTACTTTCTTACTATCCCCTACACTGAAATTGTACTTACCAAAGAAGTTCTAATGGCTTCCTCTTGAACAAATTGGATGTTCTTTCATCTGGGATCCTCATCTTTCCTGGAAATAATTCTATCCATGGGCTGACAGATCATCTTTGAAATACTACTGAAGCAAGATGGGATTCTTCTTAATAATAATAAAAAAAAAGCTAACAAAATATCTTCTAAAGTGTGCATCATTTTGTTTATTTTTTACAGAGGTCAGAGATAACTTGCTATTTACATTTTCAGTGGCTGTCTTTAAAAGTGCCTAGATGTTTGAGTTGGTTTGAATGGTCAATAAACTGTTTTCCGAATTATGCAGGGTCCTTTTCCCTTAAGGTCAGACTTCTGAGTCAGTGTTATAACCCTCACCACACAAACACACTGAATTCCCGTTAAGCTAATTTGCAAGTTGTCACCACAGTTGGACAATCTAAATTACTTTTTGAAAATAATTTTCTTAGTCATCTTGGTTCTTTTAAACAAACTTCCAACCTACTCAAACTCAAATTCAGTCAAAAATTAGAATTTTAAATATTTCTGAATTAAACTTGAAAGAACAAAATTCCCTTCAAAATTCCTATTAATGATAAAAATTACATTAGCTTTTATTTGGTTCCATAGATGTATTTTGTACTCTTGTGACTGTTCTTGACAAATTTTAATCATCATTATGAACAATTAGAGTAAAAAGTTACAGTGATGGAGAAAATGATTTAGAAAGTATAAAGGTTGTGGTTCTGTAACAAAAGGCTTAGAATTTCAAGTTCAGTTCAGTCTGCCACGGTCTATTTTTCCTGCTAAGTGTGAGGAGGTGTAGCCTTAGACTTCTCTGATTTCTTCGTGCAGGTTTATGTCACTAGCTATTAACGTTATTTAAATATAGCTTTCTTAATTCCTGAGAACAGTGCTGAAAATAGTGTTTTGACTAATAAAATGGAGAAGACAAAGAATCCAAAGACAAAGACAAGGTATGCACTGACTGATGTATGTCATTTTAATAGCATAATTACTTGATAAGCACTTACATGATTTAGTTACTGATCTTCAGCCTTTCAGGGCTAGAGAATGAGTTGGTGATGTATTATACCCAGGGACTGCCAAAAATGAGCAGTAACGGTGTATTCTGTGGTATTTTAGGAGTCATATTCCTGAGTTGTATCATTAAGTAGCCTATCATATAAAGCTGGACAGTTTAGTGAAAACATTTCACAGCAGAACCAAGTTGCTTCTTGACTCAGTGCTTTCCTCAATTTCTCCAGGCTGGACACATTTTAGAGCAGTAAAAAAATATTGCACCATCTGTTCTTCTGATTTATGAGTAACTGGGAATAATTCAGAACATTCTACCAGGATTATGCAACTAAGAACGTTCTCCAGAACATCTAGTCCAGGCAATGCCACTATGTTGAACTTAGACTCATCTCAAAGAAGAGTGTTTTTTATGGACATGAATAGAAAACATTGATGATTTTTCTGAGGACTAAACATATTAGTCTACTTGCAGCAAGATGCTATGGTTTGAGCAAATGACTCAGTGTGATCCTGTCCAACTTCTCTTACACAAGAGAGGTCAGGTTAAGATGACCATTGTAAGCAATCTCTATGAGGTAAATGTCAACATCCATTTGTCAATTAACTTGTATTTACTGAGTACTTATTGGATGCAGACACTCTATCAGGTACCAGGGATGAAACAGAGAGCAAGAAATTGTCCTGAGTCTATTAGAGACTAGAGGTAATTAGGATTATAGGTAATTCCTGGTTTTATGGACAATTACGATGTAGTGTTGCAATAGTTTTGAGTGGAGGATGCAATAACAACACACAGGAAAGACATTCAGCCTGGTCTGGAGGTGCATGGGGATAGTTCAGAACAGGTTCTTGGAAGAAGTAGTGCTCAACCAGATTCTGAATAATGAACAGTGTTGGCCAGGTAAAGAGATGGCAGAGCAGGAAGAATATTCTAGGAAGTGAGAACAATGTGCAGAATTCTGAAGGTGAGAAAGTGACCCACTCAGAATATGTTGTACAGTGAGAGGAGAGGAGTGGGGAAAAATGAAGATGGAGAGAAAAGCAAAGCCCAAATCATAATGTCTGCATATCCTGCTGAGGGGTGTGGTATTTATTCTAAGGATAATAGGGAGCAATGGGAGTGTTATGAACAGCAGTGACATAGACATTAGTGTTTATTATTAGGGTGAAAGATCACCTTAGTTATATAATTACAGCAAAGTGAAGTGGGAGGAGGGATGGAAATAGAAGGCAGGGTGTGGTCAGGAGGCTTGTACAGTCATCTAGTAAGGACATGATGGTGTCTTGAGACGAGGAAAATGGGTAGATATGGGGGAGATGTCGGGGTAGAATTAATGGAATATGGTGATCATCTATTGGGAATGAGCGAGATGGAACACTGTAGAAGGACTCTTGGGTCCGTTCTAGGCCATGTGAAAGAAGGCGGCACCATTTAGTGAGAGAGAACAGGGAAGGGTGGTATGTTTGTGGGTGCATCATTGAGTTCAACTTTGAATGTGTTGACTTGGAATGAATATGTAAAAGAAGGTGGGGCAATCCCACTTCCGTTTTTGTTGTTGTTGTTGTTGTTTGCATGTTTTTTGTTTTTGAGAGGGCATCTTGCTGTGTCGCCCAGGCTGGAGTGCAGTGGTACGATCTCGGCTCACTGCAACCTCTGCCTCCGGGTTTCAAGTGATTCTCCTGCCTCAGCCTCTCGAGTAGATGGTTACAGGCATGCGCCACCATGCCCAACTAATTTTTGTATTTTTAGTAGAGATGGGGTTTCACCATATTGGCCAGGCTGGTCTCAAACTCCTGGCCTCAGGTGATCTGCCTGCCTTGGCATCCCAAAGTGTTGGGGTTACAGGTGTGACCCACTACACCCGGACCCCACTCCTGTTTTGGGTAGTTGTTAAGGGATGTTTCTTATAGGCCAATTATAGAAGTAGTATCAAGAAATCTCCTCAGCATTACTTTTATATTTTAGAGCTATTTCTGAAATAAAAGTGACTACTCATAAAAATACAGTTGAAGCTTGGGCAGGGGCTTTTAGTTCTCTCCAGGTTGGAAATGAAAAGGTGCATGGGTGAGCAGGTTCAGCTGGCAGTGGAATTTCATTGCCATGAATTGCCAGTGGGCCATCTGATCCACCTCCTTGAAGGAGCAGACAGGCTAGGTACTGTGGTGCCTAGGCAGGATGAGTAATTAGAAATGTAATCAAGGTGAAAACTGAAGTTAAGGGATGTGTTGAGTTGGTGACAGAGAGGTAATCTAGAGAGGAGAATCGGAATGTGTTACAAAATGGGAGGAGTAAAGCAAGTAATATGAGCTGGATTATCAAGCAAGAGACTTGCAGATTCAGAGACCTAAAACAGAGAGGAATGGGTTGGGTTTGCAAGCAAGAGAGCTGCCCTTTTCCCTTGCTTTCATAGGAGATTGAAGCTGTCTCAGAGAGTGAGGCTGATGCTAGAGGCTGTCTTTTGGGCATTCTCAGAGGCATGGTGCTTGCTCCTTTCATGAAGTCAGCAATAGGGCAGATACCTGTGTTTAAGTCCTTAGACCCCCTTTAGGCCTGGAAACTCTTCAATTTAGGGGGTAGTTTTAGTATTAGAAAGTTATGTCTGACTGCCGCTCCTGTGGGTGAATTACTTGCTTAGGATTTTGAGATAGGGAAGGATGGGTAGAGTGAGGACCTATGGGATGTGCAGGCAAAGCTGGTGGTCAAACTCTAAAGAAGAACTAAGCATGGGTCTTCTAGGAAACTTCAGGATTGTGGGAATCCTTCTGGGAGAGGTTGAGAGTAAAGGTTTGGTGTGAGCCTTAGGTGATAGCAGAAACTTCTTGATGTGGCCTTCTGTGAAGTTTCAAGGAGGTGGCCTCTTGGGTTGCTGGCCCTAGTAGGGGACTTTATTAGCATTTCTCTTGGAGAAAACTTGTTTGAGTAAAAGCACTGAACTTCTGTTATGGGGCTTTAGAATGCAAAGCTTTCCTTTGTTCACTTATTTGACTATGGAATCCTGTTTTCATGAAGCAATTTAAGGGTTCAGAGTTCCACGAAACACACTTTAAGAAGTGCTCTATTCAAAAATAGAGTTATTACTGAAGACCTTGAATTGTTGGCAATCTAAAAATATTTTGGATGCAGAATGTCTTAAGCAAAATGTGCAGTATGAATTGCATATGTGATATCACTGACTGACCAACTGGAAGTTGAAGAGGAAAATTACCCAAATAACCAAATAACCACAATTGTTGATATTCTTTTGAAAAATACTATTAGACAATGTAAATCTCACTATGATATTGATTGTATACATGTTGTCAGTGATATTTGGGGCAAGGAGTACCTTTTCAAATTTTTTTAAGTTTTTAAAAAATTATTTGAGATGGAACCTTGCTCTGTTGCCCAGGCTGGAGTGCAGTGGTATCATCTTGGCTCACTGCAACCTCCACCTCCCGGGTTCAAGCTATTCTACTGCCTCAGCCTCCTGAGTAGCTGGGACTACAGGCGCCCGCCACCTTGCCTGGCTAATTTTTGTATTTTTAATAGAGACAGGGTTTCACCATGTTGACCAGGCTGGTCTTCAGCTTGTGACCTCAAGTGATCCACCTGCCTCGGCCTCCCAAAGTGCTGAGATTATAGGCATGAGCCACCATACCCGGCCATAAATTTTTTTTCTATTTCTAAATGGCTTTAGCACATCTTAAGCTTTTACCATTATAGTCATTATTGTAGGTTATTATCATTCTAGATAAAAATACCATCATAATTACCAACACCAAAACACCTGTTAATATGCCATCTTAAAATATTCTATCATTTTATTAGCTTGGTTAGTAGCCAGAAGAGACAGTACTGCACGTAAGTTAACAGGCTCCAACAGTAGTCTTTCCAGATTCATCTCTCTGCTTTGTTACCTACTAGCTCTGTGATCTTAGGTAAGTTACCTAACTCCTCTGTGCCTAGTTTTCTCGTTGTAAAATGAAAACACTATTTTTGGAATGCAGTTCTGAATTCTTCTGTGAAGCATGTTGATGCTTCGAGAAAAGATAGTACCAAAGGAAAGAAACACTTCTTCAAAAATGGAAACCTTGATAATTTGCAATTTTTTCTAGTGTTTCTCTCATTGCCAACTGTGTGAACTGCTTTGAAGCCTTTCTAACCTTTATCTTATGTGTGCTGGGAAAAAATAAAATCTATTTTGAAGTTCTTAGTTATTCTTCAGAATTCTGAATTAGCATTCCTGATGTTCATTTACATGCATTCTGTTTATCTTTGATGTCACTTCCATTTTAAAGCAAAAGAAATGATGTGATATGAGAACTGAATTGTCCCACTGCCTGGGTAGGGTCTGGCCATTTGGGAAAATCTAAAATACTTAGCATTCATCAATTGGAATAATTCAATTTGCAGGACCAGGATTAAGAACCCAGACTGATAGTTCTTCCCCTTGAACTCCTGTGAGCTCTTTAAGCTTCTACTTCCAGAAAGGAAGATTTAAGGTGGAGAAATAGTGAGAGATATTGAAGATATGCTATGATATTAACTAGACCCCTATAGCTGAAAATGAGACTGTTTGTTAATATCTAAAGATGACTGGAGAAGTTATGGCAGCTATCTGAGATATTTCCAGTGGAAAAGGGAGATTTGACAAAGCAGGGATAGAAGGCCGTGCAGGGAGGAAGTTAAGTGTTATTTGCTCTTACCCTAAGGAGCCCTGCTTATCCAATGAACTGATTGCATCCATTTATTTGTCTGTATTTTCAGGGGAAAATGAACTTGTGAATGGCAGGAACTATATATCTTAATTTCTTCTTCAGCTTTGTCTTCTTAGCAGTTGGCATACTGTGGCTAATCTTATGTTTTCGCTGGGTGTTCAATATAAATAGCAGGTTTGGCTTGCAGGGTGAAATTTATCAAGCAAAATGATGTAATCATTGTCTTAAAAGAGCATGAAAGAAAATGAAGGCAGTAGTTTATAGATTAAATATAGTTGCTCAAGCTTAATGCTGAGATTATTTTCAGGCTTAAAAATTGTAAAGATTTACCAAATGAATTGGTAAAGTAGTAGGGAGAACTGATACCACTTTATTCAATACATACAAAGTAAAAAATACCCTGACTCTTAGACCTGGAAATAATCTGAAGTGGCTTTTTAGGCCAATCATTGCCTTCATCCAGAATAACCCCAAATGGCTACAGTAAGCAAAAGAGCATAGTATGTGTACAAGAACACATAGACCAATGGAACAGAATAGAGAACTCAGAAATAAGACCACACACCTACAACCATCTGATCTTTAACAAACCTGACAAAAACAAGCAATGGGGAAAGGTTTCCCTATTCCATAAATTGTGATGAGAGAACTGGTTACCCATATGCAGAAAATCAGAACTGGACAACTTCCTTACACTATATACAAAAGTCAACTCAGGATGGATTAAAGACTTAAATGTAAAGTCCAAAACTATAAAAACCCTAAAATAAAACCTAGTAAATACCCTAGGACATAGAAATGGGCAAAGATTTCATGACAAAGATGCCAAAAGCAATTTCAACAAAAGCAAAAATTGATAAATGGAGTCTAATTAAACTAAAGAGATTCTGTGCAGCAAAAGAAACTATCAACAGAGTAAACACAACAAGCTACAGAATGGAAAAAAAAATGTTGCAATCTATTCATCTTACAAGGGTCTAATATCCAGCATCTGTAAGGAACTTAAACATATTTACTAGAAAAAAACAAACAACTCCATTAAAAGGTGGGCAAAGGACATGAACAGACACTTCTTAAAAGAAGACATACATGTGGCCGACAATATGAAAAAAAGCTCAACATCTCTGATCATTAGAGAAATGCACATCAATACCACTATGAGATACCATCTTATACCAGTCAGAATGGCTATTATTAAAAAGTCAAAAAACTGATGCTGGCAGAGTTGTGGAGAAAAAAGAATACTTTTACACTGTTGGTGGGAGCATAAACTAGTTCAACCATTGTGGAAAACAGTGTGGTGATTCCTCAGAGACCTAGAGGCAGAAATACCATTTGACCCAGTAATCCCATTACTAGGTATATACCTGAAGGAATAGAAATTATTCTATTATAAAGACACATACATGTGTATGTTCATTGCAGCACTATTCATAATAGCAGACATGGAATCAACCTAAATGGCCATCAATGATAGACTGGATAAAGAAAATGTGGTACATATACACTACAGAATACTATGCAGCCATAGAAAGGAACAAGATCATGTCTTTGCAGGGACATAGGTAGAACTTAAGGCCATTATCCTCAGTAAACTAACGCATGAACAGAAAACCAAATACTGCATGTTCTCACTTATAAGTGGGAGCTAAGTGATGAGAACACATGGACACATGGTGAGGAACAACACACAATGAGGCTTGTCAGAGGGTAGGGGGTGGGAGGAGGGAAAGGATCACGAAGAATAGCTAGTGGATTCTGGACTTAACACCTACGTGATGGGATGATCTGTGCAGCAAACAACCATGGCACATGTTTACCTATGTCACAAACTTGCATATCCTGCACATGTACCCCTGAACTTAAAATAACAGTTGGAAATAAAAAATAAACAAAGCAACCCAAAATGATAATCTTATAAAGAGTCTTATTTTCAAATATCTCAATAAGTGAAGTTTTATAAACTACCTGGGAAATTTTAATTTTAATTCATAATTTCCTTCATTTTCAAAGTAATTGAGGCTTCCTTTGGTAATTAATTTCACTTCTTTTAAAATCCTGGAAACCTGTGAATTAATTTCACTTTTAATTAATGAAGTTTGTGTTTTACTTTTCTTATTTCTTTTTTATTTAAAAAAAGCTAAATTTTCTCATAGTTCTGCAGGCTTACAGGAAGTGTGGTGCTGGCATCTGCTTGGCTTCTGGGAAGGCCTCAGGCATCTTACAATCATGGCAGAAAGCAAAGGGGAAGCAGGTGTCTCACATGGTGGGAACAGGAGCAAGAGAGAGTCAGGAGAGGTGCCACACACTTTAAAGAAAAACAAAAGCATATCTCCTGAGAACTCACTCACTATCGTGAGGACAGCACCAAACCATGAGGGATCCACCCCCGTGACTGAAATGCCTCCCATCAGGCCACACCTCCAACACTGGGGATTACAATTCAACATAGGATTTGGCAGACTGGGTGCAGTGGCTCACACCTGTAATCCCAGCACTTTGGGAGACCGAGGCAGTCAGATTACCTGAGGTCAGGAGTTCGAGACCAGCCTGGCCATCATGGTGAAATTCTGTCTCTACTGTCTCTACTAAAAATACAAAAATTAGCTGGGTGCGGTGGCACATGCCTGTAATCCCAGCTACATGGGTGGCTGAGGCAGGAGAATTACTTGAGCCTGGGAGGCAGAGATTGCAGTGAGCTGAGATTGTGCCACTGCACTCCAGCCTGACTGACGAGTGAGACTCTGTCTCAAAAAAAAGATTTGGCAAAGACATATATTCACACTATATCATTCCAGCCATGTGCCCCCAAATCTCGTGTCCTTCTCACATTGCAAAATAAAATCATACCTTCCCAATTGTCCCCCAGAGTCTTAACTTGTTTTGGTCTTAACTCAAAAATCCAAAGTCCAAAGTGTCATTGAAGACAAGGCAAGTCTCTTACACCTATGAGCCTGTAAAATAAAAAACTAATTATTTCCTTCTAAGACACAATGCCAATGCAGACATTGGGTAAACATTCCCATTCCCAAAGGGAGAAATTGGCCAAAAGAAAGGGGCTACAGACCCCATGCAAGTTCAAAATGCAATCATTAAACCTTAAAGCTTCAAAATAATCTTGTTTGACTCCAAGTCCCAGATCCAGGGCTCACTGCTGCAAGTGGTGGGCTCCTAAGGCCTTTAGCAGCTCTGCCCCTGCATCTTTGCAGTGTACAGCCACCGTGGCTGCTCTCACAGACTGTTGAGTGTCTGGGCCTTTTCCAGGTACAGAATGCAAGCTGCTTGTGGATCTACCATTCTGGGTACTGGAGGACAGTGGACTCTTCTCACAGTTCCACTAGGCAGTGCTCCAGTGGAGACTGTGTGGGGCCTCCAACCCCATATTTCTCCTCTACACTCCCTTGGTTGAGGTTCTCTGTGGGAGTTCTGCCCCTGCAGCAAGCTTCTGCCTGGGCACCCAGGTTTTCTCATACAACCTCTGAAATTGAAGTGAAGTTTGCCAAGCCCCCACCACTCTTACACTCTGTGCACCTACCTACAGGCATAACACCTTGTGGAAGCTGCCAAGGCTTATGATGGCTTATGCTCTCCAGAGCAGTGGCCTGAGCTATGCATGGAGCCCTGTGAGCTGAGGCTGGAGCGGGAATGGCTGGGAATGTGGGGAGCAGTGTTCCGAGGCTGTGCAGGGTTACAGGGCCCTGGGTATGGCTCACAAAACCATTCTTCTTTCCTAGACCTCTGGGCCTGTGATGGGAGGGTATGCCTCTGAGATCTGTGAAATGTGGGCCTTTTCCCATCATCTTTGTTATTAGCACTTGCCTCCCTTTCAGTTATGGAAATTTCTCTAGCAAGTGATTGCTCCACAGCCTGCTTAAATTTCTTCCCTGAAAATGTGTTCTGTCTCTGCCACATGGCCAGGCTGCAAATTTTCTAAACTTTTATGTTCTGCTTCCCCTTTCAGTGTAACTTCCAACTTTAACTCATTTCTTTGCTCCTGCATCTGAACATAAGCTGTTAGAAGCAGCCATGCCTCTGACACTTCTTGAACACTTTGGTACTGATAAATTTCTTCCACCAGATACCCTAGGTCATCGCTCTCAAGTTCAAACTTCCACAGATCCCTAGGGCATGAACAAAATGCAGCCAAGATCTCTGCTAAGGCATAACACATGTGACCTTTGCTCCCAATAAGTTCCTCATTTCCATCTGAGACCTTGGCGGCCTGTCCTTCACTGTCCATATCACTATCAGCATTTTGGTCACAACCATTTAACCAGTCTCTAAAAAGTTCCAAACTTTCCCTCTTCTTATCTTCTTCTGAGCCTTCCAAACTCTTCCAACCCCTACCTGTTACCCAGTTCCAAAGCTGCTTCTGTATCATCAGTTATCTTTATAATAATGCACCACTCTTTAGTATCAATTTTCTGTACTACCTTGTTCTTGTATTGCTATAAAGACATAGGTAAGACTTGGTAATTTATAAATAAAAGATGTTTAATTGACTCACTGTTCTGCAGGCTTTACAGGCAGCATGATGATGGCATCTTCTGGGCTTCTGAGAGGGCCTCAGAAAGCTTACAATCATGGCAGAAGGTGAAGGGGGAGCAGGCATCTCATGTAGTGGAAGCAGGAGCAAGGGAGAAGGTTCTTTATTTGGAACCTGAATCATTCTTCATTTTCTCCCAAATACCTACACAGTGATGCTACATGCTCCAAATGTACTTTGGAATTTTACAAAAGAATAAAAAGCCCCAACTATTTTCCTTATAATCCAGATTGAATGTGTGCCTTATACTAAGGATATAACTTGTTGAGTAAAGCGGTAGTATCATTTTCCAGTTCTTTTTTTTTTTTTTTTTTTTTTTGACAGAGTCTGCTTCTGTCGCCCAGGCTGGAGTGCAGTGGCATAATCTTGGCTCACTGCAAGCTCCGCCTCCTGGGTTCACAACATTCTCCTGCCTCAGCCTTCCAAGTAGCTGGCACCCACTACCATGCCCAGCTATTTTTTTTTTTTTTTTTTGTTTTTTTTTTTTAGTAGAGACGGGATTTCACCATGTTAGCCAGGATGGTCTCGATCTCCTGACCTCGTGATCTGCCCACGTTGACCTCCCAAAGTCCTGGGATTACAGATGTGAGCCACCACACCTGGCCTTCCAGTTCTTTTATTTAATATTCTATATTGGAATGGGGCCTGAAAGGTAGAGGCATCTTTTTTTTTTTTTTCCTATGCTAGAATCACATGCTACTTTGACTATCAGTGGTGGACATGGAACAAGGCCAACCACATATGGGGGGCAGTTCTGGGACCTCCTGGTAT
The DNA here is from genome assembly GCF_001698545.2 of Rhinopithecus bieti. Lineage (NCBI taxonomy): Eukaryota > Metazoa > Chordata > Mammalia > Primates > Cercopithecidae > Rhinopithecus > Rhinopithecus bieti. Next base: position 1,481,397 of record NW_016803343.1, on the reverse strand, counting down.
GACCTATCAGCAGATCAGTTCACAGTAAGCACAAGATTGAATAATTCAATAATACTGTCCTAATAAAGAATCCCAAGGCTGGGCATGGTGCCTCACACCTGTAATCCCAGCACTTTGGGAGGCCGGGGTGGGTGGATCACTTGAGGTCAGGATTTCGAGACCAGCCTGGCCATCATGGTGAAACCCTGTATCTCCTGAAAAATACAAAAATTAGCTGGGTGTGGTGAAGCACACCTGTAATCCTAGCTACTCCAGAGGTTGAGGCCAGAATAGCTTGAACCTGGGAGGCAGAGGTTGCAGCGAGCCAAGATTGGGCCACTGCACTCCAGCCTGGATAACAGAGTGAGACTCTGTATCAAAAAATAAAAATAAAAATAAATCCCAGAAGAAAATTCTTCAATTCTGCAAATGCTAAATAGTTAAAATAATTATTTGAATATTTTATTGCACTTTGTTTCACAGATACTTTACAATTATGATATTCAAATTAGCTGTTCATTGCAAGGAGCATTTCAGAATGATTATCATTATTATTCTCATTTTGAAGATGAGGAAACCTGTAAGGATTTGGTTTATGACATTTATGAATTCAAAGGCTCATTTCTACGTTCCATTATTCACATTATTAATTTAAGATATTTGGGTAATTCGAAAAGGAACTAAAAAAGGCATTTCATACAAACACTAATATATCTGGTAGTAATTAACTTCTGAAAAATGTCCATTCCTGGGGCATTAGATATTTAAGGTCTTAGACCCTTAATATTTAGGCATGTTCAATTAGTTCATAGAAAGTATAATTAGGGGAGTGGTCATATTCTTCCTTCTTCATCATTTCATTTAGGATTTGGTACTTGTTAAACAGAGGTTAGAAGACATAGAACATAAACATCCAACTTTTTAAAACCTGAAAATCACAATAGGCTGAGTCTTTCCTGAATAATTGTGATTAAACAAATGTGAGGAAAAAATTAAAGTTCTCAGTTTGACATTAAAAATTTAAAATAAGGAAGTGGTAGGGATACAGATTTTATATCAATGTCTCGGAGCTTTTGTCCAAATATGTTCTATTTTTTTCTTTGTTGAGACAGTCTCTCATTCTGTCACCCAGGCTGGAATGCATGGGTGGCATGATCTCAGCTCACTTCAGCCTTCACCTCTCAGGCTCGAGTGATACTCCTACCTCAGCTTCCCAAGTAGCTAGGACTACAGGCGTAAGCCATCACACCCTGCTCATTTTTGTGTTTAGTAGAGATGGGGTTTTGCCATCTTGCCCAGGCTGGTCTCGAACTCCTGAATCCAGTGATTCACTTGCCTCAGCCTCCCAAAGTGCTGGGATTACAGGTGTGAACCACCAGCCCCAGCCCCAAATACGTTCTTTTACTCTGTTCTTCAATTTTTCTGGACATCACTTCCTGTTATATTTATTCAATGGAAAACCAGAGCAAAGAAACAGACCTCAGACAGTCACCAATATTTATGGAATAACTGCTGGGGTCAGAACGTGGTCTCAATGCTCAGGGGAACTGTGAAGAAACCAAGTTCCAGGTTCTTACCAACAATAAAATCTGCTCTGTAATGGGGAGTAGGAATAGATTGAACAAATAGAAATCCTTTGACTTTACTGTTCCTCTACAAAGTGGGATGAGATGATTCTGTAAGGCAAGGACAGCAAAGGCCCAGGAAGAGAAGCAGCAGCAGATCTAAACAATGGAAGGAGAAGTGGACAAATTGTGAGTCAAAGATGTGTGTTAGTCTGATAATGAATTATCTAATTCCAGAAATGAAGCTGGAACTTTCATTTCCAGAGTCTTGGCTCTTTAAATGAGTGAGTGTTTATGAAAGGACACAGTCTACCACCGTATGTAGCAACATTGTTGCCAACTCTCATATCTCCAAGATAAAGGAAGGTTCTCTAATGAAATAAATATAATTGGTTACAGTTTCTCACCACTCCAGATAAGTGTTATGCCTACCAGAAGGGAAGAAGATGGCTGGAATTGTTTCAACAGTTGGAAGATTCTTGGGGGAAATGAGCCCTTTCTTGTCCAGTGAAAGGAGGGACAGCACATCCATCAGCCAATCAGTGGGTAGATGGGCAGTAGGTTCTCTTGAAGGCTAGTTTGTAGAGGTGGCCCTTGGCATCTTCTCTTATAAGACCCATAGATGTAGCCCTGACCCTTGTCTAAGTGACCAGTTAGTCAGTGGCTGGACTGTCCAGTTGAAAACTTCCAATCCCTTTAAAATTTGTAGCTAAATAACATTTGCACACATATTTCAAATACTGCATTTGGACTTAAATTCAGACTTCCATAATATAATAAAGCTGCATTACCTGCAACGACTGTAACTTCAACTACTTTGGAGAACAGTCTGTTGATCAAAGAAAGAAAATTTCATTACAAAGCATTAGGTTTTAGGGGCCTAATAGGCAGTATGGTGAACTGAGTAGGTTTTCTTCCTGGAAGCAGAGAGTACTTACTACCCAACAATGTGTTAGGAATTAAGAACAGTTAGAGAAAAAGAGCGACTGATTGGCAGAGAACACTGCCACGCTTAGTTTTGAATTTTAAGTGGATGTTAGGAGGAATTTGAAGTTGCTGTTCTGGAAAGGGTTCAGACATTGACACCTGATACAGGTAAAGTTTGCTGCAGGTTGGAGGAATCCAATGGCAAAAGGAATGTGATGTGGAGATTATGTAGATATTAGGCTTTTAGGACAGAGGCGAGACAGGTGACACTCTTCCCATTTTACAGATGGGAAAATACTATGATTTGAATGTGTCCCCCAAAATTAAAGTGTTAGAAACTTAATCTTCAATGCAAGTGTTGAGAGGTGGAACTTGTAGGAGGTGATCAGGTCATGAGGGCTGTGTCCTCGTGAATGGTTCAATGCCATTATTACTGGAGTGTGTTAGTTGTAGAGAAAGTGAGCTCCTGATAAAAAAGGATGCGTTCAGCTCCTTTCTTCTCCCTCTCTCGTGTGCTCTCTTGCTTTCCTACCTTCTCCATGGAATGGTGCGGGACACAGTCCTTTGCAGATGTGTGCTCCTCAATCTTGAACTTCCCAGCCTCCTGAACTATAAGAAATAAACCTCTGTTCTTTATAAATTACTCTGTCTCAGGTGTTCTGTTATAGCAGCACAAAAATGAACCAAGACACAAAACTAAAGCTCAAAGAGGTTAATTCTATTTCCTGAGGTTTTATGGCTAATAAGGATGAATCTGGGGCTTAAACCAAGGAGTTTCTGATTTCAAAACCCATGCTTTTATTCTGAAGATAATCAGGTAATTTTTAAAACAAATACAGTGGATGAAACAATTATAGAAATCTATATTTGGATTCAGAAACACAGAAACAAATTAGCTTAAGAAAATTGAAAGACAGTAATACAATACACAGCACTGGGGAAGAATTTCTCTATGGGTCTTCACTACAATTGCTAGATGTTAACTTAGTTTACATTAAGAAGATTTAATGGATCAGGAGTATTTCTCAAAGTTGAGTAAGGTATAGACCCCTTATTATTTATTATTTCCATTTATTTTAATATGTAAGAGTTGCTTTTCCTTTCTGATTTTTTATAATTAGGCAAAGATGGCCATTTATGTGGTTCCAAATTCAAAACCATTTATTTATATAAAATTCAAAACTACGGCCAGGCACGGTGGCTCACGCCTGTAATCCCAGTACTTTGGGAGGCCTAGGTGGGTGGATCACAAGGTTAGGAGATCGAGACCATCCTGGCTAACACAGTGAAACCCCGTCTCTACTAAAAATACAAAAAAGTTAGCTGGGCATGGTGGCAGGCACCTGTAGTCACAGCTACTCGGGAGGCTGAGGCAGGAGAATGGCATGAACTCAGAAGGCGGAGCTTGCAGTGAGCCGAGATGGCGCCACTGCACTCCAGCCTGGGTGACAAAGCGAGACTTCTCTC
>NW_016803343.1:1467102-1477337 GCF_001698545.2 Rhinopithecus bieti | reverse complement strand
GTCCAAAGTTTTCATCCCTGCCCCTTCAAATTTTTTTTCTATTTTTTCCCTCTTATAAACAAGTTTCTATTCGTTTTGATTTATTTTTTCATTATTTCTTCTTGAAAATCTAAGCAGAATTGTATATTTACATTAGTATTCCTCTTCACCTTTCTTGCAAAAAAAAAAAAAATCCGCTATACCTTGTTGTTGTCATTGGCTTTTTTTTGCTCTTGTGCCCAGACTAGAGTGTATGGCATGATCTTGGCTCACTGCAACCTCTGCCTCCGGGTCTCAAGTGATCTTCCTGCCTCAGCCTCCTGACTAGCTGCGATTACAGGCATCTGCCACCATGCCCAGCTAATTTTTGTATTTTTAGTGGAGATGGGGTTTCACCATGTTGGCCAGGCTGGTCTTGAACTCCTGACCTCAGGTGATCTGCCCGCCTTGGGCTCCCAAAGTGCTGGGATTATAGGCGTGAGCCACCATGCCCGGCCTGTTGTTGTTTTTAACTTGACAATACATCTTGGAGATCACTCCTTATTAGTATGCAGAGATCTTGCTCATTCCTTTTTACAGTTGCATAGCACTCCACTATGATGATATCATAGTTTATTCAACCAGTTGCCATTCACGGACATTTGCGTTCTTTCCAATCTTTTGCTATTATAAATAGTGTTACAATAAATACCTTTGTGCACAATCACTTCATATTTTTCTTGTTTATCTTTGGGGTATATTCCAAAAAGTAGGTTTGGGATCGATGCCAAAGGGCAAAGGTACAGGAAAATTCCCTCCTTGTGGAAATGTACCATTTTGCATTTTCATCAGTATTGCTTGTTTCTTTCCTGCACTTGTGGTAGAGAATGTTCTCAAGCTTCTGATTTTAGGACAGACCCCTCTCAAATGGGGACAATTATTGTGGACTCCCAGTGTTGACTTAAGTGATTTTAATTATTGTATTACTTATATATGAGAAAACATAAAATTATATATAAGTTCTTTATGCTTGTAGTTTTTATGAAAGTATATATCTAAAGCAAATACACGTATTAAATATAAATAAACTAGAAACCAATACAATTTGTATTAACAACATTAATTTAATATAATAAATGATGTTATTTTTCTGAAATGAAATGGCCACTTAAGAATGTGAATATGGTATTGATTCTTGTGACACATTTTTTAAACATTGTGTATGCATATGCAGAATATTATGTTCCAGGTATATGGTCAAGATCCTTTGAGTTACAGGGACAGAAGAACTAGCTCAGCAAGAAAACAACAATGACAACAACACCTTTTGTACTATTTTGGATCACAAACACATAATTGGGAAGGTGAAACCATAATTTAAGAAATGAATGAACTCAGGGGTTACAATTATTTCATTTGAATTCTCTACTCTGCCCCTGGTTTTATCCATATAGCTTTATTCTCAGACAGACTTTCTCTCTGTCTTTATCCAACTAACAGCAAAGATGGCCCATGGGTAGCTCCAAGACAGTATCATCTTTACAGATCAAGATCATCCCAGAAATATAAGCGCCCCCTGTTCCCTCCCAAATCCATAAGCCCTGACCAAAAATGACACTGATTGGCTTGGTTGGATCATATGTCCTCCTTTGAACCAATCGCTGAATCCTCTTATTAGCCAGCCTGGGTCATATACCCAACTTACTGGGAAGAAAGGTAGCTCTCTTAATTTTCAGCCCTACCAAAAATCCCAAAAGAAAGGCCTACAAGACAGATGAAGACTGATAGATACCCATGCCATTGTGAAATGACTCAAATTTGCCACTACTTTTCTCCACTGAAACTATTGGAAAAGCTTGGATATAGTACACCATTGTGGGACTTGTCCTTCATGTGATAAAACTTCATCATCCACACATTAAGCCTACTTCTGTTCTTTTTTTTCAGTGGGACTGTACCATTGGAATTAGAATTACTTGAAAAAAACATAGTCACTGAAATGACATGATAGTTCTCAGTTCTAAAGTGTTATTCAGAATACACTTACGTGATTTTAATTTGAACTGTCATAACAATGAGAACCCAAGATTAAAATATTCTTAGAGAAAAGATCCAGAAACCACCCCCCTGCAATTTGTGCAGATGCCATTTGAGGATTAACTCTTTAAAGCATGAAGAAAAGTAAAATACTTTCATTAATGTAGTTTTCTAATGGTTTGAGTGTTTTTTAATGTGCTGATAAATTTAATATCAAATTGATGTGCTGTTGGTATTTTACCTACAATTTATAAAAGCAAATACATATAAAATAAAAACAAATGTGAACATACATCTGTATAGCAAGTGCAACACTTACATGCTCAAGACTTCAGCTTAATTGAGTTTACTTTAACCTTTAAGTAGAGTTTTCTGAACTTTCTTCTCTGTATGGTGAGAAACACAGGGTGTCTCTGAATATCTCTTAGGATTCTCAGGAGTGAGGGGTACTATTTTCTGTATCTTACTTCTGCTTCCTTTATCCTGCAATGTGGGATTAATTGGGAGTGGAGATTAAAGATTCGAGAAATCTGTTTTACAGCCTGGAAAATTGAGTCCCAGGAACTGAGAAAGAAATTTGGAGATATTCTTAACTATTTTGAAGGTGTGTGGATAAAATTTATGTGGGAACCTAAAAAAAATATTTTTATTTAAAAAAAATTTAACTGGTGCTAAACTACATATATATATATAACCATCTCTTTTTTTAAAAGTTTGTTATACCCACTTGTCTTAGTTTATTAATTCTGCTGTATATAACAAAGTACCATAAACCAGGTGGCTTATAAACAAATAAATTTATTTCTCGGTTTTGAACACTTAGAAGTCCAAGATCAATAGCCAGGTATGTGGCACACTCCTGTAATTCCAGCTACTCCGGAGGCTGAGGTGGGAGGATCACTTGAACCCAGGAAGTGGAGGTTACACTGAGCTGAGATGGCACCACTGCCCTCAGGCTTGAGTGACAGAGCAAGATCAGTTGCCAGTAGATTCAGTATCAGGTAAGGGCCTATTTCCTGGTTCATAGTTGGGTCTTTCTTGCCGTGTCCTTGCATGGTGGAAGAGGCAAACAAGTTTCCTCTAGCTTATTTTATAACGACACTGATCCCATTTGTGAGGGCTCTGCCCTCATGACCTAATCACCCCGAATAAAGGCCCTACCACCTAATACCATCACACTGGGGATTCGATTTATGAATTTTGGGGGAACACAGACATTCAAACCATAGTACCATCTCAGGATGCAATGGATACAGATGAATAAAAATTAGATTTTGCTCAGCTACAGAAATCATGGAACTGGAATCACTTTGTTAATTCAGGAAGTGCTTCTCATGTACCTGACCTTAGTCTACCTCTACTGGTCAAAGTTTCCTATATATAAGAAGGGGAGATGGAGTATCATCTCCACAAATCATTGGCAGCTTTACTGGTTTATAAGGACATAGTCTTTAGAGCTGAAGGAATGAGAAAATGGATTGATATGGAGATTAATTTAAGATAGAGAACCTTTATTTCCTTATGAATTTTGACTTTTAAGAAAAGACAGCTTCCCCTCAGAAGAACAGATGTGGTGAAATGATAAAAGATGGAAAATCGGCTATGTAGCAGGTATAAAGACATGAGTCACTTTGTTTTGAAGCATCAAGTCTCTACCTAATGCTAGAAGGAGTTTTTAGAGAAATGGAGGCATAGCTACAAATGAACTGGAAAGAAACCCTATGTATTTGCTTTATAAAGAAACTGTGACTTTGAAGACAGTTTTTACATTTAGGGAAAAAAATTTAAGTGGGAAAAATTATCACCAACAGCACACAAACTATACTGAAATGATTGTGAAAAGACTGAAGTGACTGAACTTAAGAATATGAAGATACCAAGATACTTCTTTGCAAATGTGTCCCTTGTAGATGACAAGTCCCTTGTAGATACTAAATCTTGGGGTAAAATCAGCTTTGTGAAAGACTCACTTCCGTGTAAATGTTTGCACCTTCTCAATGGGCTAGAATTTTATTGATGAATGTTATTAATGGTAATGGGACTTAGGTACACAAATCCTTCTCTGTGTCACTGGGAGATGGGAACTCTTAGTATGCAAAGTCTCTGCTGAAATCAAAGGGAATTTGCATAAGATCCACACTGGTTGCTTAACGCATAGTGTAGCTGGCATCCAGTGCATGCTAAAGTGCAACGTAAAAACCTCAAACACAAAATGGCTCTGTGTATTAATGCTGCCTAGGAAAGTGCTAGCTATTAAATATTTTCACCAGTATTAAATATCTTGATATTTATTCTTAAGTAAGATTTTGAAAAATACTTATCACACTGCAATTGATATGTAAATTTTAAAGCAACATTTCAGAAAGAAGCAAAATAAGGCCAGCAAACTGTTTATAAATTCTTTCATTTAAAAATAGTTTGCATCATGTAAGAGTTAACTCCAATTCTTTCATACCATTTAAATAATTATTTCATCAAATGGAATTGAATCTTAGTTTCTCAGTTTGCACGAAGAAGAAAATTCAAAAGAGGAATCAGAAATTAAATTGAAGTTTAGGCAATGAGTTCTTAGGTGAAAATAATAGTAATATATGGCCGGTATTTTCAAAGCTTGGCTTTTATTTTAAATTTTAAATTTATTTTTATTTTAAAGCTTCAACAGTGTTTTCCAGCAGGTGTCACTGTAGGCAAATATAAAATGACAAATACATCGTTTCTACAGCTTGCGGCCAATGGTTCCTTGAGAAAAAGATTTATATTCAGACTTCTCAATTATGATTCTGTTTCTGGTGTTGTCATTGTTGTTAATATTAGTCTCCTAACATAATTTTCTATTCCTATTGATGCATTCACAATGCAGTAACACTACCCAGTTGAATGAACAGAAGCAGTAGTGTGCACTATGAAGTTCCACTCAGTTTGGGGGTAGAAATTTTATCATTTATAGAAGAGAATCCTGGAATCTTGAAAAGTCTATCTAATTAAGACATACTTTAATTCTGAAGCCTCTGGGGTATTTTCCTAATAGTCTTAATTAGTAATTTCTGATTTTATGGTTTCTATATAAACTTTGTTAAAAAAAAAAACCTCTAAAGTTTCATCAGGAAGGAAAAGCTTTAAAAGTATTCAGCAAAAACAGCTATCATTCATCTGGAATGGGTATGTGAAAGGGAAGGAAGGACAGTAATAATGTTACTGGTTACCTTGAAATTATACTTCAGTGGTTGGGTTAGAATTGAATTCATATTATTCAGCCTGCAAAGGATGTCTCATTAGTTCCCAGAAAAACCATTTCTGAACATATTATCTCAAGGAAATCCAGAGAATTCATTATTTCCCTTTGCCCCCTCCTTTTTAATATGCACAGCACGGAGATAGGGAAGCAGGATGGTAAGGTACTGCAGGAGAATTTTCCAGGAGTTATTTTGCTGATTTCAAAGTTTTCCTGATTCCTGGTCGCCGTAAGCATCTTGGCATAGTGTTCAGAGCTCCTAAAGAAGTGTTAGGACTGCATCTACAGATTAGACTTGGCTGCTGACAATTTGACATGTGCAGATAGATTTTTTAAAAAATATATACAAGAGAAAGTGGTTTAAAATACCCTTCTCATCTCATGATGATTGAAAAAAAATATGTTTTATACACTTTATTCTTAGGAGAAGAAAGTTGTATTCCATATATCCAAGCAGGTAAGCAAAAATATTACTTTCTCCATTTTATAATCAACTCACAAACTCTCAGGGAAATTGCTGGTTCCTGTGACTACAGTTCTGAATCCCAAAATAGGATCCACATCTCCTGACTCACTTCTTTCCCCTAGAACACGTCGCCTAAAATAGGCGTGTTTTTTAGAATCCGAAAACATGTTTTCCTTTTAATAATGTCAGCATTTACTGAGCCCCGACTCTATATCTGCACTATGCTAAGTACTTTATACATGTTTTTCTCAATTCATTTTCTTCTTGCTCCCCTTTCCTATGATGTAGGTACCATCATTCCTTTTATACTGACACAAGAACAGATTCAAAGAGAACAACTTGCATGGGATACTGCAGCCAGGAAGGACAGAGAAGAGGCTGGGATTTGGGTCTTTCCAAATCCAAAAGCCTTTGTTATTAACCAGTGTACTCCCACAGCAAAAATGATACATTATTTAGGAGAATAACAAACTATCCTTGGGAAGTTACACAAAAGAAACCAAGGCACTTTTCCTGTATTATGTATGCTTTAGGTTAGAACCAGCCTCATCCTGTCCAAGGTATTCCAGCTATGGCCCTGTGCAGTACCAGCTGTGTTCAGAATAATGCCTGCAATTCCTAATGATGTTTCCCTGATTTCACTTATTGTATCTATAGATTTAAGGTAAGATTGTTAAGAAAATCAAAGGCTCTTCTGGGAAAAGAGAATAACTAGAAACTCTAAGCATTGTAAATCTCACAGCCTATTGCATTTTAAGGAAGTATAGTAAATATAATGAAAGAACTTCAAAGAGTTACTCACAGTTCAGTTTGCAACATGTTAGAATATTTCCATTTGAGGCCCTTTGGAAAGGCATTTGGGCTGTAACTTTAGTAACTGCAATGAAGTTAAGAGTTTATTGTGGATTTAAAGTCAGAGAGTCTTGGATTAAAATCTTTACCCTATCACTTTCCTGAACCTCAGTTTTCTCATCTCTAAAATGGTGCCTAATGTAAAAATAGCAGCAGCAATGTGTCAGTGGTTTTTAGGCACTAAGCAACGTTCTAAGTGCTTTACAGGCATGTCTCTCTTTATGCTCATAGAGCTCTTTACACAATGCATAGCACATATTAGAAAGCCAATTTGTTTGCTTGTTTCATTTTGTTTTTGAAACAAGCACAGGGACTCTGACAAATTTGTCTTTAACATTGTAAGGGAAACTAAGAATCTGTCTTAAAACTAGGAGTCTGTGTTAAGGAATCACTGGATATTTGGATTTTATTTTCTCGTTTTCCTATTAGTTCATTAATTCTCACTTAATTGGCATGCTTTTGTGTCCTATGGTGACTGGAAACTTGTTTTCCTGTCCACCTTCTTGTTTTCGGGAACCTGTTTTCCTGTCCACCTTCTTGTTTTCCCAAGTAATTTCCTCCAAAAACCTCATGACCTCTCTTCTCCTGGGTCCCAGGCACTGGAGGGTGGGACTTGCTGCCTGTCGGTGCTACCTGAACCCCGAACTCCTACATCAGGGTTGGGAGTTAATGCTTCTGGTAGGAATAAAGTTATGTTCAAGAATGCATGTACACATGCGCGCAGACACACACATACAAATATGTTAACAAGTTAAATCATATATATGAGTTATAGTAAAATCATTAAAATGAATTTACAAGTTTATGTAAAATACCAAACTTTTTAAAAGATAATGATTTATGATGTCAAAGCTGACATGTGCTCATTGAAGAATACTGGGAAAACAGAGAATGTATTTAGAGAGAAATCATAATCTCAGTAACAGAAATAGTAGGTAACATTGTATTCTTTCCTTCTAAATATCCTTAACTTAATTCATGTGATTTTGTATCTTTTTAAAAATATGCTTTTCTGCTATAGATTGACATTGAAAGAAAAAAGACATTTAAGTTTCTTGTGATTCACAATAGTAAAACATGGCACTCTTACTTGACAAAGGAGAAGCCACCGCAGAAAGTGACTTTAGTTCAAAATAGTGTTTCTAGCAATATTTGAATAGAACAGTTATCCAACTGCCTCTCTGAGAGCACATTAGACAAGTCAGGAGGCTCTTGCAGCCACTGAAGAGATACTGAGGGCTGGGCAAATGTGGAGGCCACTTGGACCAAGAGGAGGTGGTGTGGAGAGTGGGGGATTCCTACCACCTGGGTCTTGCAGGGTGGTGGTCAGGAGTGGGTATAGTATAGCTACAACCTGCGTGCTGGAGAACAAAAAGCATGAAGCAATAACTCTGTAAGAGTAGTTACCCTTTGAAATAAGTAGATACAATGAGCTCAAGCTCAACAGAAGAGTTAAGGTAACAAACATGCTTGCTCTCTGATATTAGGAGGTTTTTAAAGGCTACAGATGTCAAGACTGCTCTGAAGTCTTGAAACCCTTGGGTAAACACAACAGAAAGATGTCAGTGTGCTGGAGCCTATGGTTATTTGATACTGGGACCCAAGGTGTGATGTGTTTAAGGCCTTAACTTCAAAATGAAATGGAAAACTGAAATGAAAGTGGATTAATAATGGCTGAGATTTAATGGTAATACTGAATTTAAATTTCTTTCAACTTTGCCCTAAGTTATGTATGTCTCTTTCCTCTGCTTTGTGTGCCCTCCAATTACCTTTCCACACAGCACACAAAATGATCTTGTAAAGAAGTAAATCAAGTCTCATCACTTGCCTGCTGAAAGTTTTCCTAAATGGCCTCCTGGATGTGGCTGCTATGACCCTCCTTTCATCATCCTCAGCTTCAGTGACCTTCCTGAACCTCTACTGGGCTGCTCCAACCTCAATTCTGCCTCTCCAACCCCTTCCTCTGGTTAATGTCAGTTCTCAGCTTGGTGTCACTGCGTCCTGGAAAAACATAGACACAAGCCCCCCAAAAGATAGATGCACAGTGTTCATTTAAAAAGAGAACAAGTTTTCCCAGATCTCCAGGTACTTGCAGTGATCTATGTGGCCAGGCAAATATTTATAATTTACACACAAACATATATATAGGTTTACACACACACACACACAGAATATCATTTCCAGGAGTATAAAGACATTTGATCTTTAGAATGACTTGAAACGAAAACTAGATGAGCATATCTGTGAGGCTTGAAGTAGTTGTGAGTTGCAGATAGATAGTCGAGGTTAGATCAGCAGCATATTTACGTAGTATTAAAATGAGTAGAGGAGATATTGGTAAGGAAAGCAGTAGGGAGTTTATAGGGACACTTGCTGCAAGATTTTAATGTGAATCTCAGTAAGCATGACTCCTTGGAGGAAAATGCCTGAGAGGATATCCCATTTGTTCGTTCATTGCCTTCAACCATATATCTTCCTTCAACCATATATCTTCCTTCATACTAAAAATAAATAAAACAAACAAACAAACAAACAAACAGCTTTTGATTTTCCCAGAACTGGCTTTAAGCATAAATTCTTTTCCTAAAGAAAAAATTAGGAATGATCGGTGTTGGAAACATTTGGGTAACCATTCTGAGAGCCCTGTGCTGTGGTGGACCCATCCATCATTCATCCTTCCATCTATCATTGGCCTAAAATGTATTAAATACCAGCTAAATTCAAGATGCTATGCTAAGGACTGGGCATTCCATGACAAATATTCTTTCCCATTGTGGAGGATGAGCTTAAGCTATGAAACAGTCTCATGTTATAAAATAATGATTGAATTGAAAAGGAAGACAGGAAAGAAACCCTTCCCTTCTTCCTTGGGTACTCTTTTCCTCATCTTCTCTGTGAAAACAAAAAGCAAGTCTCTAATGTGAGAGGCTTCCACTTGGCTCTAAGTACAGCACCCAAATTAAAGTCAGAGTTCAATAACAGTTTATTAAATGAATAAATGAACATACAAATTACTATATCCCAAAGTCTTCAGAAATCCAAATTTGAGAATATAATAATGACATTTTCTTCTATAAAGTCAAAATATAATAAATGAAATAACCTTTTCAGAAGGGAGCAGAGGGTAAGTGTCAAGTTGAGAAGAACTTCCATGATTAGCTTTCTTCCCAACTCAGACTATCTAATCCTTTTCTGCTAAGGGTTACCCAGGGCCACCTCTGTTGTGCCTTCTCCTCAACTCATCCCATCCCCTGCCACTTGTCACACTTCATCCCAACCCTCAATCCTCAGCCAGTTTTGTCTCAGTCCTGAACTTCAGAACACTCTCCCTCCTCCTGGGCCTTCTCCTCTCATGCTCCTCTTTCCACCTTCATTTACTGGCTAAGAAACTCATACACTGCAGCTTTCTGCACTGCAGATTTCAAATTGAGGCCTCCTCAAAATGAGGACTGATGACATGATATGGGCGACTCAAGGAATTTACTATACTTCACAATATAGGTGGACTCCTTGCTGTGGGCTTTTATCCATGTCTGTATTTACCCACTCCTTCTCAGAAACATGTGTCTATAGGAAACAATCTATAAAACTAATCACTGCTGAGGTGCAGCTGATTGATAATGACTTAACCTTCCCTAGGCAAATTAGCCTTTTTTTTTTTTTTTTTTTTTTTTTTTTTTTTTTTTTTTT
>NW_016803343.1:1461635-1466727 GCF_001698545.2 Rhinopithecus bieti | reverse complement strand
TTTTTAAAGTCTGTTTTTTCTTGTTACAAACTACATATAAAAAAAAAAAAAAAAAAAAAAAAAAAAAAAAAAAAAAAAAAAAAAAAGACTGGTCATATCTGAGCCTGCAGAACGTTGACTCCATTTATGTGTTTATTCATCACCCTTGCATAGAGGTCCTATTATGTACCAATATTTTATTAGGCTTATAACGAGGAAGAAAAACAGCTCTACCTCAAAGAGGTTAGAGTCTAGTTGGTATATAGATGTACACGTGGACCAGTATGACATAGCATTTTAAGTGGAATGATAAAGATGCGTATAGAGTATTGGAAGAACATCCGAGTTATGGACAGGGGACATAGGGTTAGGTAGTAGATGGACAAAATGGCAGGTAAGGTCCTGAGACCACCCATGCTTAACTTATGATAGGATCAGAGAACTTAAGACCTGTCAGATGACTGTAACAGGCCAAAGTCAGAAAAACAGAGCCCACAGCAGGCAGTTCAACAGAAATAATTTAATATGGAGAGGCAGTTCCAAAGGTATTGGAAGAGTCTAAAGAACGAACAGAGGACAGGAAGGAAACCCAGAAATTAGCAACAGTAGGAAGCTGGTAGGAAGCTGCTAATACCCCTGAAGTTGGAGGGACAAAGGGTAGAGCTAGTGTTGGAAAGCCCAGAAGACAGGGCTGCCTTATGGGAGCTGGAACCACAGAGGGGCATATAACTGCTGCCAAAGATACACTGGAAGCAGAGAGACAGCAAGATGTTCCCTAGTTTGTTTTCTGTCTGCTCTTGAATCACTTTTCACTGTCTCTCATTGGCCAAGATGACCGCAGGCCATATAGCAAGAGCGCCTGGGATACAAGTAGAGCAAGGGGTATGTGGTAATGGATCTGGGGGCAAATAGAGACACATTACTGGGACAGTCATCTTAGTTGTCTTATGTCACCTGTGACAGCCATCATTTGCTCAAAGTTGTCCTGTTTGTTTTGAGTAGAACCAAGTCTGCAAGTTGGGTAAGGTGAAAAGCAGTGATTCAAGTAGAATTTACGGGGCCACTGTTATGTTCCAGAACACATGCTAGGCTTCTCACAAGTATTATGTCATTTAATTCTTCAAATATCTGTATACAGTGGCTTTCTGACTCTCGGTTCAGTTTGTTCTCAAAGCCGAATAAGCTAACATTAAAACAGAGAGAGAGAGAGAGAGAAAAAAAACAACGTAATCTTTGTGCTATAAAAGATTTATACAAAAATATTTAGGTGAAGGCTAAGGAATCTTGTGGTATGGTTTAGTACCTGTTCCAACTTCATTCTGCATTAGACTTCATATAGGATAGGCCTAAGGATGCTAAGTAAGTAGATTCCAACGTGTGGCTGAGAATCCCTGGGGTCTGCACATGTACACTTATACTTTGACTTGAGATTTGGAGCTGTGCCTTGTCTTCACAGCAGTATTCTGCTACTTTTCCATTGCTGTGCCATTGCTAATGGGAAAAATACACATTTATTTAAAATCATGAGGAAGTTCAGAGTAGCTTTTTTTAATTTTGCACATTCTCAATTAATGGATAAAATCCATATGATTGCTGTCATGTGGTGATCTGATGAACTTTGAGAGCTGGAAAAGGACCCTTCATACTTGGAAAAGTGGAAAAATCATCCTGTAAAACTATTACCATGGGAAAGTAGGATGTTACAGGAAGAGCTAGCCCAGTCAATGACAGCTAGCATTTCTTAAGTGGTCTGGTACTATGCATGTGTTAAATCATTAATTCTCACATCAACCCTATGGGTGACCCATATTATTATTAAGATTCCTATTTTACAGATGAGAAAACAGAGGCATAGAAGAATTAAGTGTGGCCTAAGGTCTTTGAACTTGTGGTAAGTGGTACAGCCAGGATTTGAACCTAGCCAATTTGCTTCTAAGCTTCACATTTTTAACCACTGCTTATTCTCCTTCCAATTTTTTAAAAATCTCCTCTCCTATGTGTTAAATCACACCAAGCTAAAAAAGAAAATTGACAAAAGGGTATAAGGAAGATGATTACAGACCCATAAAATCCATTGGCAGTAAACTATTAATACAAATTTACAGGAATTTTACCATATTTAAAAATACTATTTTAATTTTGGTATCTTTAGATGATAAATAAAATGTATATATATATTTCTTCTCATTTTCAAACTCATAATAATTATGAGTAATTTTCTTATCATAGTAATTTTCTTCACCTTAGTAGAGCAAACTGTTAATAAATTGAATGGTTAGTGCTTAACCACTGTTAAAAAGCCACTTCAAATAACATGCCAATCTCATCTTTATGGTAACACCAGGTTGTTAATTAGCTGAACTACCCAAATACAGAGATTATAGTTAAAATGGTTTTGAGTGGGAGGTGATAATGATGCACTGCCTGTTTTACACCATGCTCCATGCCATGCACTTCAACTCCCATTTTTTAAAATAAAATTTCCAACACTATTTTCACCCTTTTCTTAAGAGTGAGATTCCACTGAAAAATAAAGTTCTTGCTAATTAAATATTTCCATAAACAATGGATCTTGTACCAAAGGGGAAATATGTAAGAACGAACTGTTCAAAGAAGGGAATTTTTCTCTACTTGAGTACACAAGAGGAAAATGTCATTCTTGTTGAACCTTTTGGAAATGCCAGTTTTAGAAAACTTTAAAATACCACGATGGTAGGTTTTTTTAAATAGTTTCTATTTGAAAATAAAAAAAGTCACTTTCACATTTCAGTAGCAGCTACCCTTGTATAATCTTCAGCACCATTAAAGAGATCTCTAATCTTAATGTCATTGCTTTTTTCTAGAGAAAGACCTATGATCATTTTGCTGGGGTTGGGGGATGGGGGCAAGGATTCATGGTCTTTATTGTTTCTTCGTTTCCAGTGGCAGTGCCTTTCATCAGGGCTGTGTCTTGAACAGCCACATCACGTTCATTTCATTCTATAGCCAGACAGCATTTGTTCAACAAAGACTTCTTGAGTGTTTTCAATGGTCCAGGCATTGGGCAAATCTGGGGATATTTTCATCAGTAAGAAATGGGTCCTGGCCTGAAGGAGCTATCAGTCAAGGAGAGAAGTCTGATATGTAAATGTGAAATTACAATCAATGTGTTTATCATTGTAAGAGACATCCCACGTAAAGAGCTGTGGGAACAGAGGCAAACACCATGATCTATGCCTTTGTTGGGGAAAGAATGGAAAATAGCAGAGTACAGTTGGCCAGGAGTTTTGCAAAGGTTGAGCATCTGGAATGATGGGGAGAGTCTGTCAGGTGTGTGGGGAAGAGCACTTCAGTTGGAAGGAAAGGCATAAAGTCAAATGGAGGTACTCAAGAACTGGACAGGCTTGAATTTGAGTTATAGACCAGTAACTCCTGTACCATGCAATCTGAGCAAACTCCTTATCCTCACATAATAAAATGGGGACAGTAATCCACATTGTGCAGCATTGCATGGAGGATTAAAAATAATGTACTTAATGTGTCTGGTCCCGTGCTAAACACTGACCAAGGAGGGCTCCTCCTCTTCATCAGGGTCATTCCTGTAACAGCTTCAACGTCACCATCTGACCACCATTTTTAAAGCCACCTCTCACCACAGCATGTTCTTTATTTGGTTACATAATGATGGCCAGTTTCCTCCACTAAAATGCAAGTTCTATGAGGGCAGGATTTGTCTTGTTAACAGCTATATCTCCAGGACTTGAACAGTGCCTGGCACATTGTGGGTGCTTAATAAATATTATTATTGTCACTAATGTTATAATGGTGTGAAAAGACAAGGTGATTTATAGAAATTACGTGGCTGTACTTTGGAGTTCATTGGAGGAGATGAAGCTACAGAGGAACGCTCAAGATTGTAAGAAGCTGAAGAGTCTGAATTTTATCTGGCAAGTGCTTCAGTAGGTTTCTGAATAAGAAACAAAATTTACCTTGTCAGTAGGCATTATGAACAGAAAGTCAGAAGACTCTTGGTACTGTTATGTAAGGGATGCTAAAGGCTTACCTATTCTGACTTTGAGGAAATTCTCTTTCTAATTTGTCTCCTCTATTGCTTTATCTGAAGGAATTGAAGTCCTCTGTATTTGGGAGTCACACAAACATTCTATTTCAGACAAACATTACTCACTCTCTTCATTAAGAAAGAAAAATCTTAATTATTTAGGTAAGCAGATCGTTGCAAACTTAATTGTTTCATGTAGGATCAGAGAGTACTGGAGCTAGACCCACCTTAATTTTGTGGAGAAGGAACGGAGGTCCTTACAGATGGTTATAGAACCGCTGATGCTCCAGCCTGTGTTTCTTCCACTTGCTCCACTGTCTTTCCTTCATGGAAATGTTTTGTCTCCCTGTCTGTCTTGCTGTGAACCTTCTGATAGGGCTGTCATTCAAAAGCCTATCGCTCTAGATATAGTGATTTTTTTCAGGGATGGGCACTTGACCCAAGCAGTCATCCCTGGAGTGAATCCATGAGTGCCCATAGAATTACCTACATGTTTCAAGTTAAATGCTATTAATTAAATGAATGGATTTAACAGGCTGTGTTTACGTTTTGCCAAATGGAATTGCAACACAGCAAGTCACATGGTGGGAATTTTCCAACTTCATGATAAAATACCTTCCTGAAAACCTGGGACATTGTAGAATAGAAAGTGTGAGCTATTTGGTTATTTGCTGGATGATGTTAAGTAGCAAAAAGGATGGTAAAGGCATTAATATAGTAAAATATGTGTATTTGGCAATACTAAATGAATATGGTCAAGAAATGACACCCCACCTTTCAAGTGTATCTCAGCAAGATTTATGCTCAGTGTTTCCTATGGCTGCCAAAAAGTTCTGTAATTATACTAAAAAGATAAAATATTAGTTTGTCTAAGCAATTTTGCCTAAAATTGTGACTCAGAATGCTTTGAGAACATTAATATTTTTCCTTTATAAATATTTTTGTGTTCTTTATTGACATATAGTTAATCTCACACCACAACCACATGTATAGATGTTTCTAATATAGAGAGAATATGAGCATTTCATAAGCGTTTTATGCCATGCATTTTTTTCTTTTTTTTTTTTTTTTTTT
>NW_016803343.1:1419213-1457148 GCF_001698545.2 Rhinopithecus bieti | reverse complement strand
TTTCCAGGTGTTGTGTGTCTCAGTTCCCCTGGCTAGGAAAAGAGGATTCCCTTCCCCTTGCGCTTCCCAGGTGAGGCGATGCCTCGCCCTGCTTCAGCTCTCGCTGGTCGGGCTGCAGCAGCTGACCAGCACCGATTGTCCGGCACTCCCTAGTGAGATGACCCCAGTACCTCAGTTGAAAATGCAGAAATCACCGGTCTTCTGTGTCGCTCACGCTGGGAGTTGGAGACTGGAGCTGTTCCTATTCGGCCATCTTGCTCCACCCCGCTATGCCATGCTTTTCTTTTCCATTGGATACTATAGTACACATTAGGACTCAAGAGGTTCGTTTCTTCTTCTTGGGCTGAATGGCCCATTTATCCATGGTGAAATGAATTTTTTACACATGTATTATAGAATCATAGACTCCAGTGCTTTGCCAAAGGCTCTGTGCCAGGCGCTGCATCTGTAAAGAAGATTAAGATTCCGTCTTTGCCTTCAAGTAGTTCACAGTCCAATGACCAGAGTAGTTCACAGTCCAGTAACCAAGTTGTTAATGCAGAGATCCTGTTTCTGTGGGGACAGGCACTGCCTGTGTATTCAAGGAACACTTGCCCATATGAATTCAAATAAATATAGAGTCTACTAACAACTAGGAAAGTGTTGGGAAATTTGGTGTACCACTCACCTTTTTTCCCTGTTGAGGTGCTCATCAGTGGAGTACATATATGAAGATCCATAGCCACATGAGAAGGGAACTTTATTGCTAGAGGTTGATGCCCTATAACTTCCCAAACATAATGTTTCCAGCAAATTTTGTACTCGAAGCTGGCTTAGGCTTGAGACTGAACTTGGGTTTCCCTCCTATCAAATGGAAAGACACAGGCTCACAAAAATCCTCATTCACTTGTCAATATGTAGTAGAGAGATAAAGGGTAGCCCTGTTCGGTTGTTTTTCATGTAGAGTGATAAGAAGAACAATCAGGCTCTCCATACTCAGATGGGGGAAGTGAAAAGAGGGGCAGGTACAGACTTAATACCTCAGCCCAGCAACCAAAACCACTAGAAAAGTGTATTCTGATGAACGTTGCATTTACGACCTTGATAGTTACCCCAAAGTTAGGCCTTATAGACCTTAGGGTCTATGATACTCATTATTTTACACCTTTAATTTTTTCTTCTTTAATATAATATGGCTCAGAATAATCCATGTTGAAAATCCATCCTTTATGAGCAATACAGATGGCACAATATGGAGGAACCAGGAATGTTTTCTGTAAAACTCCTGAAAAGAAAAGAAAGGGGTCTCCTCCTCCTTTGTGGGTCGAGACTCAAACATGAGATGAAGGAGAAGGATGCGGCATTCAGGGTAGACAGAGTTCCAGCAAGGGTCCAGAGGCAGAAGAGAGCAAATCATGTTTATTGTGTGTCTGAAACTTTAAAGTTCAAGGGCTGAGCAAGGAGAGAGAAAAGAAGCTAGAAATAAAGCTGAAGTGGTGACACAGAATATCACCACAGAGTGGTAAGGAATCCCATTACTCCTGTACTCCTCAGTTTAGCTTTTATCCTGAAAGCTGTGGCCTGTCCTTGAAAATCTGGAAGCAAGAGAGTGACAGGATTAGGTTGGGATTTTAGCAAAAGCACTTCAGTGTGAAGTGGGGAAAGATTAGAAGGTACTCGTTATGGGTCGAATTGTGTTCCCTTTCAAAAGAGATGGTTGAATTCCTAATCCCCAGTACCTCAGAATGTGACCCTGTTTGGAAATAGGATCACTGAAGATATAATTTATGATGAGTTTTTATTGGAGTAAAGTGGGCCCCTAAGCCAATATGGCTGTTGTCCTTATTTTCAAAAAAGTGACTTGTACACAGAGATAGACACACATAAAGAGAAGATGATGTGAAGAGACACAGGGAGAAGACAGCCATCTATAAGCCAAGGAGAGGGGCCTGGACTCTTCCTTCAGAGCTATCAGGAGCAACTGACCCTGTTGACCTATTGATTTTGACCTTTCAGCCTGCAGCACTGTGAGACAATACATTTCTGTTGTTTAAGCCATCCAGTTTGTGGTATTTTGTTATGCAGCCCTGGGAAAGTAACATAGACTCCAAGATTGAAGACCGAGTAAGAGGATTGACAAAGGTCTGAATTAAGATGGAATGAAAAGAAAGCTTTTGAAAGATATTTAAGAAGTAGAATCGATAGAATTTGGTGATTAATCAGATGTGTGGAGTTATCATAGTGAGTAAGATAGACCTACATTTCAGTCCTGGCTCTATTCCTGCTTAATGATGTCAACTTAAACCATTCATCTTCTTTGTGCTTCAGTTTTTTTCATCTCTAGAATAGGGGTCATAATAGTTTCTCTGATGTTAATTTTATGCCTTAACTTGACTGGGCCAAGGGATGCCCAGATAGGTAGCAAAACATTTCTGGGTGTGTCTGTGAGGGTGTTTCCAGAAGAGATTAGCATGTGAATCAGTAGACTGAGTACAAAAGATCACCCTCACCAATATAAGTGGGCATCATCCAATCTGTTGAGGGCCCAGATAGAACAAAAAGCTGAGGAAGGACAAATTACCTCTCACTGTTAACCTTTTCCTGCCCTCAGACATCAGAGTTCTTGATTTTAGGCCCTTCAGTTGCTGGGACTTCCCTCAGTGGCTTCCCTGGTTCTCAGGTGTTTGAATTCAGACTGTACCATCAGTTTTCCTGGTTCTCCAGCTTGCATAATCATGTCTACTAATTTTCATTATAATATCTCTTTCTTAGATAGATAGATACAGGTATATACTGGTTCTGTTTCTCTGGAAAACACTAATACAATTTCCATCTCATTGAGTTGTTGGGCCAGACAAGAGAATGAATGTTAAAATCTTATTACACTGGTATAATAAATACTTCATGTGGTAATATTGGTAAATATAATAAATACTCAAAAATTTAAAAAAATGTTTATTTCAATAGTTTTGGGGGAACAGGTGGTTTTTAGTCACATGGAAAAGCTCTTTAGTGGTGATTTCTGAGATTTTGGTGTATGTGTCACCCAAGCAATGTACACTGTGCCCAGTATGTAGTCTTTTATCCCTCAACCCCCTCCTTTTTCACCAAGTCCCCAAAGTCCATTGTGTCAGGCTTATGCCTTTGCATCCTTATGGTTTAGCTCCCACTTATAAGTAAGAATATACAGTATTTGCTTTTGCATTCCTGAGTTATTTCACTTAGAATAATGGTCTCCAACTCCATCCAGATTGCTGCAAATGCCATTATTTCATTCCTTTTTATGGCTGAGCAGCATTCCATGGTGTATCTATACCACATTTTCTTTATCCACTCAGTTGATGGGCATTTAGCTTGGATCCATATTTTTGCAATTGCAAATTGTACTACTATAATAAACACGCATGTACAAGTGTCTTTTTAATATAATGACTTCTTTTCCTTTGGGTAGATACCCAATAGGGGGATTGCTGGATTGAATAGTAGATCTACTTTTAGTTCTTTAAGAAATCTTCGTATTGTTTTCCACAGTGATTGAACTAGTTTTTATTCCCACCAGCAGTGTAAAAGTGTTTCCTTTTCACCACATCTACGCCAACATCTCTTACTTTTTTTATTTTTAAATTGTGGCCATTCTTGCAGGAATAAGGTGGTATCTCATTGTGGTTTTAGTTTGCATTTCTCTGATAGTTAATGATGTTGAGCATCCTTTTATGTGATTGTTGGCAACTTGCGTATTTTCTTTTGAGAACTGTCTATTCATGTCCTTAGCCCACTTTTTGATGTGGTTATTTGTTCTTTTCTTGCTGTTTTATTTGAGTTCCTTGTAGATTCTGGATGTTAGTCCTTAGTTGGATGCATAGTTTGTGAATATTTTCTCTCACTCTGTGGGTTGTCTGTATACTCTGTTGAATATTTCTTTTGCTTTGCAGAAGTCTTTTAGTTGAATTAGGTCCCATCTAGTTGTTTTTGTTTTTGTTGCATTTGGTTTTGGGTTCTTAGTCATGAATTCTTTGCCTGAGATGATGTCTAGAAGAATTTTTCCAATGTTATCTTCTAGAATTTTATGGTTTCAGATCTTAGATTTAAGTCTTTGATCCATCTTGAGTTGATTTTTGTACAAGGTGAGAGACAAGGATCAAGTTTTATTTTTCTGCATGTGACTTGCCGGTAATCCCAGCACCATTTGTTAAATAGGGTGTCCTTTACCCACTTTATGGTTTTGTATGCTTTGTTAAAGATTAGTTGTCTATAAGTATTTAGCTTTATTTCTGCATTCTCAATTCTGTTCCATGCCTATGTTTATACCAGTACCATGCCATTTCAGTAACTATAGCTCTTTATATAGCTTGAAGTCAGGTAATACAATGGCTCTGGATTTGTTCTTTTTGCTTACCATTGCTTTGGCTATACGGGCTCTTTTTTGGCTTCATATGAATTTTCAGATTGTTTTTTCTAGTTCTGTGAAGAATGATGGTGGTATTTTGATGGGAATTGCATTCAATTTGTAGACTGTTTTTGGCAGTATGGTCATTTTCACGATATTGATTCTACCCATTCATGAGCATGAGACATGTTTCCATTTGTTTGTGTCATCTATGATTTCTTTAAGCAGTGTTTTGTAATTTTCCTTATACAGATCTTTCACCTCCTTGGTTAAGTATGTTCCTAGGTTTTTTTTTTTTTTTTTTTTTTGCAGCTGTCATGAAAGGGATTGAGCTCTTGGTTTTATTCTCATTTTGGTTGTTGGTGTACAGCAGTGTCACTGATTTGTGTACATTGATTTTATATCCCGAAACTTTACTGAATTCATTTGTTATGTCTAGGAGCTTTTTGGATGAGTGTTTAGGGTTTTCTAGGTGTATAGTCATATCATCAGTGAACAGTGACAGTCTGAGTTCCTGTTTTCCAATTTGAATGACCTTTGTTTCTTTCTCTTGTCTGATTGTTCTGGCTAGAACTTCTAGTACTATGTTGAATAGAAGTGAATGCTTTCCCCCTGAGAACTGGAATAAGACAAGGATGCTCATCTTCCCACTTTTCCCCATTCAGCGTGATTTTGGCTGTGGGTTTGTCATATATGGCTTTTATTACTATGAGGTATGTCCCTTCAATGCCATTTTTTTCTGAGGGTTTTAATCATAAAGGGATGCTGGATTTTGTCAAATGCTTTTTCTGCATCTATTGAGATGATTATGTGATTTTGTTTTAATTTTCTTTATGTGATGTATAACATTTATTGACTTGCATATGTTAAACCATCCCTGGTATGAAACCCACTTGATCATGATGTATTATCTTTTTGATACACTTTTGTTGAGGACTTTTGCTTCTATGTTTATCAGAGACATTGGTCTGTAGTTTTCTTTTTTGTTATGTTCTTTCCTGGTTTTGGTATTAGGGTGATACGGGCTTCATAGAATGATTTGGGGGAGGATTCCCTCTTTCTCTGTCTTTTGGAATAGTATCAGTAGGATTGGTACCAATTCTTCTTTAAAGATCTGATAGAATTCGGCTGTGAATCCATCTGGCCCTGGACATTTTTTGTTGGCAATTTTTAAATTACTCTTTCAATCTTGCTACTTGTTATTGATCTGTTCAGAGTTTCTTATTTCTTCCTGTATTTAATCCAGAAGGGTTGTATATTTCCAAGAATTTATCCATTTCCTCTAGATTTTCTAGATTGTGGATGTAAAGGTGTTCATAGCAGTTTTGAATGATCTTTTGTATTTCTGCAGTATTGGTTGTAATATCTCCCTTTTGGTTCTTATTGAGCTTATTTGTATCTTCTCTCTTCTTTTCTTGGTTAATCTCGCTAATAGTCTGTCCATTTTGTTTATCTTTTTGAAAAACCAACTTTTTGTTTCATCTTTTGTATTTTTTGTTTGTTTCAATTTTATTTAGTTCTGCTCTGATCTTTGTTATTTCTTTTCTTCTGCTGGGTTTGGGTTTGGGTTTGTTCTTGTTTCTCTAGTTCCTTGAGGTGTGACATTAGTTTGTCTATTTGTGCTTTTCAGTCTTTTGATATAGGCATTTAATGCTATGAACTTTCCTCTTAGCATGTCTTTTGCTGTATCCCAGAGGTTTTGATAAGTTGTGTCACTATTATTGTTCAGTTCAAAGAGTTTTTAAATTTCCGTCTTGATTTCATTGTTAGCCCAAAGACCATTAAAGAGCAGGTTATTTAATTTCCATGCATTTGTACAGTTTTGAGGGTTCCTTTTGGAGTTAATTTCCAGTTTTATTCCATTGTTGTCTGAGTTAATACTTGATATCATTTCGATTTTCTTAAATTTATTGACACTTGTTTTGCGGTCTGTTATATGGTCTCTCTTGGAGAATATTCTGTGTGCTGATGAAAAGAATGTGTATTCTGCAGTTATTGGGTAGAATGTTTTGTAAATATCTATTAAGTCCATTTGTTCTAGGATATAGTATAAATCCGTTGTATCTTTGTTGACTTTCTGCCTTGATGACCTGTCTAGTGCTGTCAGTGTAGTATTGAAGTCACTGCTATAACTGTATTGCTGTCTATCTCATTTCTTAGGTCTAGTAGTAATTCTTCTATGACTTTGAGAACTCCAGTGTTAGGTACATATGTGTTTGGGACTGTGATGTTTTCCTGTTGGACTAGGCCTTTTATCATTATATAATGTCCTTCTTTGTCTTTTTTTGATGTTATTACTTTAAAGTCTTTTTTGTCTGATATAAGAATGGCTACTCCTGCTTGCTTTTGGTTTCCATTTGCATGGAATATCTTTTTCCACCCTTTTACCTTAAGTTTATGTGACTTCTTATGTGTTAGGTGAGTCTCTTGAATACAGCAGGTACTTGGTTGATGTATTTTTATCCATGCTGCCAATCTGTATATTTTAAGTGGAGCATTTAGGCCGTTTAGTATTGAGATACGAGGCCAATGTTAGTATTGAGATACGAGGTACTGTTCTGTTCCTCAAGTTAATTGTTGCCTAAATACCTTTTTTTTCATTATGTTATTGTTTTAGATGCCCTGTGTGATTTGTGCTTTAGGGAGGTTCTATTTTGGTGTATTTTGAAGTTTTTGTTTCAAGATTTAGTACTTCTTGTATCAGTTCTGATAGTGCTGGGTTAGTAGTGGCAAATCCTCTCAGCATTTGTTTGTCTGAAAAAGACTATATTTCTCCTTCATTTATGAAGCTTAGTTTTTGCTGGCTACAAAATTCTTAGCTAACAATTATTTTGTTTATGGAGGCTAAAGATAGGACCCCAATTCCTTCTGGCTTGTAGGATTTCTGCTGAGATGTCAGCTGTTAATCTGATAGGTTTTCCTTTATAGGTTGCTGATGCTTTTTTCTCACAGCTCTTAAGATTATTTCCTTTGTCTTGACTTTAGATAACCTGATGACTGTGTGCCTATGATGATGATCTTTTTGCAATGAATTTCACAAAATTCATTAAGGAGTTCTTTGAGTTTCTCATATTTGAATATCCAGATCTCTAGCAAGGCCAAAGAAGTTTTCCTCATTTTTTGCCTCAAATCAGTTTTCCAAAATTTTAGATTACTCTTCTTCCTCAGGGATATGAATTATTATGCTTAGGTTTGGCTATTTAACATAATCCCAAATTTCTTGGAGGCTTTTAAAATTTTTTTTCTTTGTCTTATTGGGTTAATTTGAAAGGCTTGTCTTTGAGCTCCTAAGTTCTTTCTTCTCCTTGTTCTAGTCCATTGTTGAAACTTTCCACTGCATTTTGTTATTTCCCTAAATGCGTCTTTCATTTTCAGAAGTTGTGATTGTTTTTTCTTTATATCTATTTCTCTGGAAACATTTTCATCCATATCCTGAATTGTTTCATTTCTTTAAGTTGGTTTTCATGTTTCTCTGGTATCTCCTCGAGTAGCTTAATAATCAACTTTCTGAATTCTTTAGCTGACAATTCAGAGTTTTCTTGGTTTGGATCCATTGTTGGGGAGCTAGTGTGATCCTTTGAGGGGTGTTATAGAATCCTGTTTTTTCATATTACCAGAATTAATTTTTTGGGTCCTTCTCATTTGGGTAAAGTATTTCTTCAAATTGTTCTTGAATTTATTTTTGATTAGACTTTTTTTTTTTATTTTAAATTTCTTTTCCCCAGTCCTTAAGGATCAGATTTTAGTGTTTATTTTAGCCTAATTTGATGTATTGGTACTGTAGGGGTAAAGACTGTATATGAGCTCCTTAGTTATAGAGAGTCTTGGTGTGCTGGCTTTCCCCCATGCTAGTTGTAGTAGTTATATTCTTGGTGTGTGGGCAAGTTCACTGTTTCCTGTGGAGTTGGAATGGCAGGGATCTCTTGAAGCTTATCTTGTTCTCTAGTGGTGCATATTTTATTTAATTTTTTCCTAGTGTTTTATTTACTGAGTTGATGAGTCAGGCTTCATGCCAATAGGGGAGGTAACCCTGGGTAGGCACCAGTTGTGGCTAAGGCAGGTGGATAGATGTAATACCCAATAGTAGGCTGAGGTCTTGGCCTTGATGGGGGTGGGTGGGGGAGCTCTCAATTAGATGTGCTGAGGTTTTATCTAGGTGAAGAGTGGGAGCTACCTCAGCTTCCCTGCCAGGCCAGCAGGAAAGATATTCACCTCACAGCCTCACTCCCGTCTTAGTATTTCAGCTATTCAGATCAAACATGCACCTCTTTTCATCTACAGGTATGCCGATGTTCCAAGTAGGGAAGAACTGTTACTCTGCCTCTCATGCGGGCCTGAATCTTGGGGATGCTCCTCCTGTGGGGCTGTATTCACCCTGAATTTTTCCAGAAAGGCTGCCTATAGGTGCCTCCATGCTGCATTCCTGTGGGGGCAGCCCCAACTGTGTCTACAGTGGAGTGCCGGGGGGAACAAGGGCCCCTTTTCCAAGGCCCTTCATGATCACAGCAGCAGCCTGCCTGTTGGGGTAGAGATGCAGACTTCCCCTACTATACCCAGCACTGCAATTGTGTCTCTGCTGTGAGAAACTACCCTCCAGTGGAAAAATCTGGAACTCAAGGCCTTCAGTTCGTATTCTCTTGTCCCACAGGGTGATCCCTTGATGTGGTGCTCTCCCACTTCCCCTAGGGATGGGGCTACCTGAGAGCTGGACTGCAGTGATTGTTGTTGCTCTTCTAGGTCTAGCCACCCCGTGGGGCTACCAGGCTCCAGGCTGCTGCTGGGGAATGTCTGAAAGAGTCCAGTGATGTGATCATTCTTCAGATCTCCCAGCTGTGGATACCAGCACCTGCTCTGGTTGAGGTGTCAGGGGAGTGATGAGATTCCTTGGGTGTAGATAGGTTTAGTGTGCTGGCTTTCCTGAATGCTGGTTACGCTAGCAGTGAACTTCTCACGTGGATAGACTCAGGACCTCTGGTTAGCCAGGATGTTGCAGGCAGTGGAATTAACTGTTGTTTTCTCCTTCCCAGGAGCAAGGTTATTCTGTCATGAGTTGCCATAATGTCCTAGTTGGTTGGCCTCCAGCCAGGAGGTGGTGCTTGCAAGAGAGCACCAGCTATGGTAGTAGCAGTGGGATATGAGCTTGTCCTAAGTTGACCAGGGCAAGTATTCTGCTTCTTAAGCAGTGGGTGGGACCATAAAGCTCCCAAGACTATGTCTTTTGTGTTCGGCCACCAGGGTGTGTAGAGAAAGACCACCAGGTGGGGGCAGGGCTAGGTGGGTCTGAGCTCAGACTCTCTTTGGGCAGGGCTTGCTGTGGCCCCTGTGGGGTTGGGGGTGGGTGGTTCTCTGGCCAATGGAGTTATGTTCCAGAGGGGATTATGCTGCCCCTGTTTAGCAGTATTGTTCACCAGGGAAGTGGGGGATAGCCAGTAGCAAAAGGCCTCACCCAGCTCCCACACAGTTGATGAGGCTGGTATTGCTCCTGCAGTCCCCGGCTAACAGTGCCAGGTTTGGATTCAGGCAGCCTGCACACAGAGCCTAGACCTGTCCCAGGCCTATACTTTTGATTTGTTTTGTTTTAAATAAAATATCTGGATTATATGTAAAATAATTGAGAATAATTCATAATTCTGACCTGGCCAGGTAGGGTATGTTATTATTCAGTGGGAGGAGAAATATTAGAGATAAATGAATTTGAGAGTCAGTATGATACATTTGGTATATTAAAATATACAAGCAAATTATATATTACTAAAATATACTGCCTTACCTTTAAGGTTGGCTTTCATAAAGTTTTATATTTTAAATTAACAAAAGTTATATATTATCCATTAAAGGTGATCTCATATGGAAAATGAAATGATCACCATCGTGTTTCTAGG
The DNA here is from genome assembly GCF_001698545.2 of Rhinopithecus bieti. Taxonomy (NCBI): domain Eukaryota; kingdom Metazoa; phylum Chordata; class Mammalia; order Primates; family Cercopithecidae; genus Rhinopithecus; species Rhinopithecus bieti. The sequence continues at coordinate 1,446,900 of NW_016803343.1, read as the reverse complement.
TTTTAGGCAAAATAATTGCAAAACCATATTTGTTTAAAATCTTTTTTAAAATTTATATTGATTGAAATGATTTACATCAGAGATAGAAATATTGACTTTTGACAACTTGACCAACCATTAGTTCTTAATTAACCTGAAGTTGTCAACTTATGATCACTCTTTCTTGGATGAATGATCTCAGATGTGACAATCTATAACAGACAAATTGAGTCATCTGACAGAAATTATCTTTGGCAAGGTTTCAGTCCTAGGTTTACCAGATGGAATACAGGACATCCATTTAAATTTGAATTTAGATAAACAGTGAACACTTCTCAAGAATAAATATGCCTCAAATATTGCATGGGATATATTTATACTAAAAAAAAAAAGTGTTGTTGTTTTTTTTTAACCTACAATTCAAATTTAACTGGTGTCCTGCATTTGTATTTGTTAAATCTGTCAATCCTATCTCAGTTCCCTTTGCTGGAATGTACCTCTGTGCTAATATTTAAAAATAGGTTACATTCATAATGATCCTGATTTGAGGTATATTTTGCCTAAAACTTGGTCTACATGGTTTCTCAAGATCCTTTCTTGAGCCCAAGGATTTGCAATTCATAATTTAGTGAAGAACATACAAAAAAGGACATTATTAGTAAATGCTTTGCTAAAAACAATGCACTGTTTAACAGTACAAAGAAGTCGAAAGGGTCAATCACATATGCAGTGTCTCAGAGTGATATTTTTATAAGACTTTATTTAACACACTAATTTCCCCAGGCAGAACTTTGTTTTCTCCCTATTGATGGGAAGATTAATAAAACAAAATGAGTGTATCTGCTTGTTTCGTGAAGATGACAAACCTCTTTGATGTGTTTACCTTTGTACAGTCTTTACATATACCACTTATATAATTATACCCTAAGAAATAAAATCACTAGGTCTTTTAAAAATTATTAGAACCATGGTGACATTTTAAACGAATAGGGGATGAAATGAGATGGGCTAAATACCATGTGATTTCAATTTAGACTTTAAATGTATCCGTGGGATCCCCATAGCTTTCTTTCCACTGGTCTATTCCCATGCCTTTTGAGTTTCAAAAGAAGATATCATGGGACCATTCTGCCTCAGTCTTGGGCACGCATAACAAAATAACGGCACACATGAGAAACCTGGAAAGTTTTACTTGTAAACCCAGGCCTGGTTTGGTTTGCTGCAGAAATTACAATGGTTAGTTTGTGGTTGTTCACTTAAAATTAATCAGATATTTTCTTATAAAGAATATTACTTTGACTTTTCAAAATGACTTATCTTCTTACTTTCTGTGACTTTCTATAAGGATTATGAAGTAGTCATGCAGAGAGAAGAGAACTATACTTCTCATTTCGCCAAATATCTACTTATGTATTTTAAAATGGGTGTTGGTTATTAAAAGGCCTTTGGTAAATAGAAACACAATAAATTGAGCTTCACTTCTAAGAAGAACAAAGCAGTATCAGGAATTCCCAGCTCACAAATTCTCTGAGAAGTTCGAGGTGGTCTATTTATAAAATTCTAATATATTTTGGGGGAAAAAAGGCAACAGAAGGATTTGTCCACACCATTTTCTCATGGGCCCATGATCACAGAGCTGCTCAGACCTGTCTTGTCACCTCCAAAGGACACCTACGGGAAAACCCTTCCTTTGTCTTCAGCAAATGGGCTTCTCTTGCTCTTTCTTCTTTTTGTTCTTTACCTGTGAGAAGATAGAAGAGAAGGATGAAGGGATATATTCCCACATGAACCACAAGCTTTTACTTTATGAAACAATGCTCTAAGGCATGGTTATGGAACCTTAATGAGCATAGGGGTCTTTGGAAACATTTAGGTGGAGTACCTAACCAATGCTGTAAATCAGAAAAGAATTCTCAAAGGATGTGAGTTCCAAGTTGTGAACAAAAGGATGAGTAGGAGTTACTGGTGAGGACAGTATTCCAGATGGAGGTAAGAGCATGTGGGAAGACCTGAGAAGTAATAGAGCCTGATTAGCTAGAAAATTGAAATGATTTAATTTGCCAACCAGAGTTCTAGGCCAGATCAAGAAAAGTTTTATAAACCATTAAAGAAGAAGAGTTTATCCTGAAGGCTTTGCTGAAGAACCAGTCATGGGTTTAATGTCGTGGAGGACATACTAAGATTCACACTTTCAAAAAGATACCTTTCATTTTAATGTGGAGAATGAACTTGAGGGGGACAAAATAAAAGCCATAAGAGCTGTTATTAAGCTTTTCCAGTAATCAGGGAAGGTGATGGTGGCCTGAACCAGAAAATTGGTTGTAGGAATGGAGGACACTGAATAGGTCCAATAAATATGTAAATGGCAGAGTTGACCAGACTTGATTGATGGGTTGTGGAGAATGAAATGTGGGAGGTTGTAGAATAGTTTCCAAGTTCTGGTTTGGGAGATTGAATAAACGATGATATGATAAAAAGTAGAACATGCATTTGTGGGAGAATTAAGCAAGAGATAATGGGTTCGGTTTGGGCATATCGTAGGCCCTATGGATACTGAATTAATTTATATGATTAACAGATGTTTGTGAAGTACTGATTACAATGCCAGACCATGTGAGTAAAGATTCCAAGGGCAGAGGAGTGAATAAACTCATTTAAAATGGGGGGGTATATGCAATAAATAGATAATAAATACAATAAATATAGATAGTCATGTGCCACTTAATAATGGGAATATATTCTGAGAAATACATTATTAGGTGATTTTGTCATTATGTGAACATCATAGAGTGTAGTTACAAAAACCTAGACAGTATAGCCTACTGCACACCTAGGCTATGTGGTATAGCCTATTGCTCCTATTTGTAACACAATGATATTTGTGTATCTAAACACAGAAAAGGTGTAGTAAAAATACTGTATTATAATCTTATGGGAACATCATAGTGTGTGTGGTCTATTGTTGACCCAAACATTGTTATGAGGTGCATAACTATATATGTGATGCAGAGGTACAGGATTGGAGATCAGGCTAGCAGTCATCAATCTGAGTAGAATTTTGCTAACTGCAGAGTGGTGTCTTTAAAGAGAAATAGGAGTAAAGGAACTAAAGTGGCTTTTGTTGAAGTTCAAAGTCAACATTTTAGCCCCCCTGAAATGTGTACTTGTACGTAATGACTATGTTTGGAAAGAAGGAGGCTTTTCTGGAATTGAGGGCATCAGATGATAAAGACAGCCCTGTCAAGCTTGAGAGCAGGGCTGTGTTCCTGTTTGGGAGGGCCCTGGTATATGTATCAACAGAGCATCCTTAAATGTCAATGTTCACGAACACAAATGAAGTAGATAATGATAGTTAGTCAATGACTTGTGTTAGTAAATTAAAGCCTTCACTATTGTCTTTCAAGTCAACAAACATTTATTGATTGCCTGTTATGAGCCAGGTCCTGTGCTTTCTGTTAGGAATGCACAAATGAAAAGCATGCCTCCACCACAAATTCACACTCTGGTAGCAAGATGGGCATTTTGTAACTAATTACAATGTAAGTCAAACTAGAAAGTGCTAGAATGGCTGTATCAAATTTTATTAATTTCTATTGGAGACCAAAGGGACCAGTGAATTTTTGGAGAAAATCAACTGGTTCTATGCTTCATAAATGTGGTAATTTATTTAACCATTCAAATGGGCTAACAATATTCTAGGAGGCAGTGCACATTATTCAAAAAATACTTTTATTAGAAACCTCCATTGGGGACATACCTATTAATTCTATATGATTTGTGGCTGGACAGATTTTCCTTTGGGGATCGGACTCTGGGTTCTTCACCTGGTGTTTGTTGTCATTGGAGATTCCAGCAGTCTGTCTTTCAGGCACTTTCATTGAAGTGGGTATGAGTATTAGTATAATTGGAAGCTTCAGAGTTCCCTGAAAGTTAAAGGATAGTCTGGCTTTAATTGTTAGCCATTTCTCATTTTTTAAACTAGTTAGTTCAAATTCTACCCATGCTTAAGGACATCACACTTCCAAACAATGGCCTTCTCCCAAGTTAGGTCAAGGCCCACTGCTAGATGCTACCATAGTACCACGTGGCCTTCTTTACAACACTGATGTCAGTTGTAACTTGATACTGTGTGTGTGATTGTTCAGCTCTTTGTTCAGTCACTTTGTTCAGTTAGCTAATGCCAGTTGACTTTCAAGTTAACAGAGCAGAGGCCATATATCTTTTAATTGTTTTCATTGCCCCACCTCTTAGCCCAGTGCTTGGCACTGAACCGATAAATGAACTCCTGTCTGAAGTTTTTGCTTCCTTCTTGTGCTAACTCTTGTGGGGGGTGATGAGTGGGAGAGGGTGGGCAGGGGATAGATGATGCTGGTGAAATTAAGTTGCTAACCACGCCTTCATTTAGTATCCTAAACTTATTTCACTGAAGTTTCAAAATATGCTCCTCCACCATTCTGTTAGGGAACAAGCCTGAATCATATTATTCAAATAATTTATAATTGTGTAAATTGTAATCAAGTTCCTCATTCAACATTTGCCTTTCCAAGCTGAAGAGGCTAACATTTCGATATGCCTCAAATAGCAACACTCCACCCCCCATGTTAGTTGCTATTTCCTTTGTTGCTTGTTCTTTCTCTGGCTTCATGTTATTATTTGAGATGTGGTGACTATAATCTCATGTGGCATTCAAAAAGTATAAACATTGGAAATTTACACAATGCTAATTTCACTGAATTTCTAATATTCTGCTATACGAATTTACATTTTGTTCATGTTTTAACCCCAAAAGACAATTCAGTGTCCTTAGAGAACTAACAATGACTTACAGGTATGTGCTTTCTCTGCCTGAAGCTGATAGCTCAGAGCCATTCATTTTATAACTATGCTATTTATCATAAAATATGTTACCTTGTAACATATTTCAACTTACTAAGTTGAAGTCTAGTTATTACATTTCTAGTGACTTGTACAAATGGTAAGATTTTCATACCTATATATTACCTTTTCTCTTAGCTACAAATCTGAAGCTTTAATATGGAATAAGTTTGAGCTTTCTGAACATTTATAAATGTGTTAAATATGATGGACTTCAGTGGTGATTCACAAATAACTTTGGAGGAAACTACACATTTATTCTTATTCTGAATAAAGATGTTTCCTAATGTAAGTTTACCCATGACAAAACTGCTTTATAGTATAACACTGTTCTGTGTGAATTTCTGTCTTCATGTTCAAGAGTAGGCTGATATGCAGCCAGCATGTACCAGTATAGCCATGCTGATGACTTTTTGCAGATAGTGTTCATTCTGATTAGTTGAGGTTTCAGTTCTGATTGCTTGAAGCTAAAATATGTTAAATATTTTGAATATTTAAAGTGATCACAAAATCATTAAATGACATCAGAACCACGTTAGCTCTTTGTCTGAAGCTATTGAGTCCTACTTCTCCTAGCTAGGTAGAACACTGATCCATAAAATAGGCTGAAGTAAAACCACAAGTGTAAAATAGAAGATCTGGATTACCTAAAAACTATAATCAAGAACTAACTGCGCTTTTATAGGTCTGACTTCAAGTCAGTGAATGTGAGGCTGCTGGGAACTAAAAGTTCTTTGACTCTTTTAGGTAATTGGAGGACATGTGTTTTTGTTTTGTTTTGTTTTGTTTTGTTTTTTGTCTCAGAGAAAAGGAGTGGACTTGATAATGTATTTCCCTTTATTTCTTTATAAAATAACAAAATTATGATATATTCTTGCCACTGTGGTCAAAATATACCAAAGTTATCTGAAAAATCTGATGATAAGTTTGATTTCCCTATAAGGTTGGGCTATTGCTGCAGAACTTGTGCTAGAGGTAGGATGGTTTTCTATTTTTCAGTATTTAATTGGAGTCATGTTGGCATAGTGATAAGAAGAGGGAATATGTCCTTAGACTCTCACAGAAACCATGAAAACATGGTTTGTCCTCAGCATTGCACAATGTACGTAACAAATCTCTACATGTACCCCCAATTCTAAAATAAAAGTTGAAAAAAAGTAAAATTGATATGAAAAAAAGGAAGTATCATTCATATGAAAATTCCACTATTCATTTTTGAATTCTATAAACTATTAGTACAAAGAAATTGAGCTTGAATTGACTTCAAGAAATTGAGACTTAGCCAGTTTTTTCTCAGTAGTTTTGCTTAATTATCTAAAATTTTCCTCAAACTAGTCCCTCATGTTTCCCATGGTCTGGGCACCAGTTCTAGAAAGAATCAAAGAATGAAGATTTCAATAGGTATGGAAGCATCTTGGTATTTTTTGTAGTTAGAATTTTCTGTCATTGTCCCCATAAGAATGTTCAAGATCAGGCTTGATGGCTAATTGGTAGGGGTGTTGTAGACAAATCCTTGCTCTTCAGAGTCTGATCCATGAACCAGCAATATTGACATCACCTGGGAATTTTTTTTTAGAAAAGTGGACTTTCAGGCTCCCACCCTAGACAGACTCAGTCATAATTGACGTTTTAATGTAATGTGGAGGTGCCTCATGTATACATTAAAGTCTGAGAAGCTTTTGTGGATATCTAATTACCATGGAGTCAAGAAGGAGCCCTGGCAGGTCTAAATTACTTCTATTTTTTATTTTCTTTTCTCTTTTATCCCACAAGAAAGTATCTGTAAGTACTAAATGACTTTTTAAATCCCGTACTTTAAGTTTCTACGTTACACTATGAAGGTTCCCGCCTTCAACCGTATGTTATTTGGATCTTTCAACATACAACTAAATAGAAGATGATAGATGATAAATTCTTAGTGAAGGAGACTTTGAGGTGGCAATTTAATTTTCTTTCACTTTTGTGGTTCTTCATCATATACGTGGGTACTCTAGTGATTCTTGACACTAGTTTTGATCATGGCCTGTAGAAAAGACAAGTGTGGATTTGAAAGCCCTATGAGGAAAGTCTTGAGCTTGAGTTAGCATTTTTGGGACTTGAAGTCATTAGCATTCACCTGCTCCTACCAGTTTCATAATTTAACGCGGGAGATAACTTATAACGTAATTTCAAAGAAAGGACAAGTTTTTTGAATTAGACATTCTTGGCTCTGTTGACATAAAAAGATAATTATACTTCTATGAAATTAGTCAACAGGTTTTTTCTACAGTGAGAGTAGTTCTTCAAATGTTTATTTTATTTAGCTGTAAGCTGTTCTTGTTTTATATTTTAAAAAGTCACGTACTTTTGCTTTTGGCTCTGCAAGTAGCTTCAAAATAGGGTCTTAGAATAATTTTATTTCAAATAATTAAATTCCTTCACAATATCATTTTACCATGATTCATACAGTAAGCAAGTCTGAACTATGTGCGCACAAATACAGTCTTTATAGGAATACTTTGAAAAGTCTTTAACAAATAATTTTAAAATGTTCCTCTTATAATGATTTTGAAGCCCTTTCTCCTTAATTTCCTGAAATCTTTTAAATAGTCTCTGGTGATTTGACAAGGCTTGCTGACATTTTTGGTGTTCGTAACTGGCAGTTGGAGGTGGAATGGTGCCACTGGCGTCTAGTGGGTAGACGCCAAGCATTGTGCTAAATGGCAATGCCATTGCTAATCAGCAATGCCAGGACATCCCCCACAATGAAGAGTCAGTCCAAAATGTCAATAGCACTGAAACTGAGAAGATCTGTACTGAATGTACTGCTGAATTGGTTAATGCTCAAAGGTGCAGTTAACTGATATTCATGAAGATATACCATTTAGAGACATAAAACAATTATTGACTCTAAACATATAGACGGGTAAATACAGTATCAATATTTTTACAAAAGCTGTTAAAATGTCAAAATTAAGCCTGTAAGGTGATGTGAGCTCAACAGAGTTTGTATGATATTACATATATCATAAATAAGTTTGGGAGTATCTCCCCTCCCTTTTCCCCTTTACCTCAGCAGTTCAATAGGTACCGTCGTGAAAGTACTGGATATTTCAATTAATAAGTTTCAAATAAAAGTGAAATTAAGCTAAAAATTATAAAGAGTCCTTGAATGGCTTGTTGATTAGAAACTAATGTAACTCCTTGTCTAGGATAAAATACCAAACAGGCAGCAGCTGCTGGTAATTTGGTGCAAGTAATTGTAGAGCCAATAAGTTGAAGAAGTGCTTATTAAAAGAAACTGCTTTCCTATCTGCTTGTAAGTTCAATTGAGTAATGCACTCTACATGTGGTCTGACACTGGGTAAATTATACACCTGATTTAAAAACACTCCATCCATAAGAGCTCCTATTTTGCTCATCCATAAAATTTTTACTTTCTTCATTACTACTTGCAGCAGTGTATGGCATAATATCTATCAAATTAGGCTTTGAGGACATCTCAGGCTGGCACCCTGCTGACTTGAAACATGTGCTTAATATTACTGCAGTGCTTTTAACCCCATGAGTGCCCTGGGTTGGCCCACATAGGCATGCAGAATCTGTTCCGCTCTCTCTGTGCAGCCGTATTCTCCACCTACTGAGAATAAGAAACATCAAAGATAAAGGGGTGGGGGTTGGATTAATGATTACTCACTGGGTGCGAGAAATAAGTAGTTAAAATTTGTAGGAAATAAGATAGACAAAATGAAAACTGTGTAGTCTAGTATTTTGCAATTTTTAAAAATATGAGCCGGATATAAACATTTGAAAGCAAGGCATACTATTTGAACTAATCAACTCTGAAAAGCAAGACACAAGAGGACTTTCTGGATAACTCACATGAAAGCCAACTTTGGCATGTGTCTTATTCACATTTATAAATATGTGGATGACTTTAATTAATTTTAACAAGCATTTATTGCTTTCTGTCTACTAATTGCCAGGCACTATGCTTGATGCTGGAAACACAGTGATGAATGTATATGGCCATTGCCATCTTGCAGCTCAAATCTTGAAAAGGGGTCAGGATTTCAACAATCAACTCTAATATAGTGGGTAAAGCATAAGAGATCTCAAGGTTCAACATTCATTCATTCATTCATTCATTCATTCATTCATTCAGGGCAGATGGTATCTGACACAACTACTCTACTTGCTGGATCCCCATGGCGGATATTGCACTATTGTAGAGCTAGATACACCTGTGAATCTCAGCCTGATGCCATTAAACATTTAAGTCATGTAATTATTTTCCTCTTTTCTTTTCCATGCTAACCTTCCAGTCTTCTGATTATAATTTAGCTTACCACCTGGAGTGTCTATGAAAAAAATGCACTTAACAAAGAATTCTGGGTCTGTTATTATTTTGTGTGTGATTAATACTACTTGTTTTAAATTAACAGACTGGTATATTGATCATAATTTAGCTCCGTGTGTAACGCTATGGATAGAGGTCCTTTGACATCTACTTTTTATTATAAGTGAATATTTTGTCATTCTTATATATTAGTCTTATGAGACTTGTTAATGTGAGTTAGTGTGACTTTCTTCCTGAAGAGATAGACCCACTCTCACAGTGATGACAAGTTAGGTTCTGGGGCCAGCCAGACTTCAGAAACTAGAGTAAAGAATGGAAGCTACTGAAGGATTTGAGAAGGTTTTTAAAATATATATACCTGGAGTGAGAAAGAGAATGAGAGAGATACCAAGGCTAGATCCTGAGAAGCGTCAGGATCCACCAACGAGAAACAGAGTCAGGGTCAACCAGCAAGAAATGGAGGAATGCATTCAAGAAGAAGTTGGAGAAAGAAGATAGCAGGAAACAAAGGAATAAAAGGATCTAGGAAGGAGCTGGTAGTCAGAGATACATGAGCCTGAGAAACAGACCATTGGATGTGGCAGTTCAGAGACCTGTTAAGAGAGCAGTGTTATAGAGAAGCTGGAGGGAGTGGGGAACCCAGTTGCATAAAGTTTATGGAATAAATAACTGGTACAGAAATGGGAGTGCAGAGTGTGGGTATTCTTTCTAGAAGTTTGACAGGAGAATTGCACCTTGAAGACTTGCCTTCTGAAAGAGAGAACCTCAATATGTTCAAAAGGCAATGCACAGGTGCATAAAGAGAAGATAAATGATGAAGCAAACTTCTAGGTAAGACATTCATGTGTCTTCATTTTTCATTAATTCCTTTATTCAAGTAGAGAGAACATAGTTTAGTGGTCAGGCACATGGATACTGGAGCCAAATGGCCTGGATTTGGATCCCAGTTTCACTATTACGACTTTGGGCAAATTGACCTCTGCACTTGCCTCAGAGGGTTGTTGGAAGAATTAAATAATATGTATAAAGCATCTGGAACTGTACCTGATGTGAACATGTATACATATTTGATAAATAATAAAGGAGTTAATCTGGACAAGAGTTAAGAAATGTGATAGTCTAGGAATCTATGATGAACATTTTTTTTCTATGTTTTATAAACTTCTTATAAGGTGTATTTGAGATCTAAAATTACCGAGAGCCTGCAGAGAATGAAATTGCTATAGATGTCAGCACAAAATGTTCTAGCAATCTTATTCCTAGGTATAAGTAGGTAAAATTGTAGAACTCTGTGAAAGAGTTAAAAGAATTTCCTGATGAAATTGCAGACTAATTTCTATGATGTTTTTGTGGAATTTGCCAGATATTACTCAAAGTTCCTTTCAGAATACCCATAGCAACTTTTGTCTTCCTGTCTTCTTTGAATTTAACCTGCCCTTTCTATTCTCTCTCCTTTACTGTAGATATCATTTGGAGCTCAGGGAAGTAGATCCCTAAAATCTTTCCAAGTTTTCTTCTTATTTTATTCCTTACATTTTTTTCTCAGTTGATATCAGCTCAGAGAGTATTGGGTTAATTTAATAAATGCGTCAGATGGCTCTTTCCTTGGGCATCTCAGCTGATGTGACTATAATTGCTTATTAATTGGTTGAGAATATTCTATGAATAAGGAAAGATAGTTGAATAATTTACTAAACTCTCTCCTTTCTTCCCCTTCCTCTTAGACATATTTCAATTCAGGATTATAAGCATTGTTTATGGTGACTAGTGACCCTCTATTTTTATTTTTTATTTATTTTTTTGAGCTAAGTGGCTTTTTTATTAGAGAAATCCAGAATTACAAAGGACTTAAGAGTTGGATTGGGGACCTGCTTCTTGTCAAAGGTGGGCACAATATTGACAAAGCGCTGGTTGTACTGAATCCACCACTTAACCCCTTCTTCTCCTTCTCCGTCGTCGTCGTCGTCTTCTCCTCCTCCTCCTCCTCCTTCTTCTTCTTCCTCCTCCTCCTCCTCCTCTTCCTCTTCCTTCTCCCCCTCCTCCTCCTCCTCCATTTGGCCACCTTGAGAGTCTGACCTTTCAGTTTCCCAGAATGGGCCAGGGAAATATGGACTTTCCCTCTAAGCATACAGTCGACTACTTCCAGGGTAATCAGGGCCTCCATCCCGTACTTGCCCAGGGTAGTCTCATCCTCTAGGGGTGTGCCTGCCAGGAGCACAGGTTGATCTTCCGAGGCAGTGCCCTTCAGTGAGGCTACATGTACCTTGATTTGGGCAACTGCCTCCTAGCCAGTCACCTCAAGGGTGTGTAGCTCCTGGGCGCCGACAAAGAGCTGTATGAACCGTGCTCCCCACTGGGGAGCTACTGAACCGTGCTCCCCACTGTTGCTACCACGAAGACAGAGTTGAGAAAGAGGACCCACTGTTTTTGAAGCTTAATGTAAGAAAATAGATACATGGTAAATTATCGAAAACTTTTACTTTCCACAAAAGCAAGTGATGGTTTTGCTCAGAACAGCAACACAATGACCTGTTGCTAATCTTGGCTTATTTTCCTCTCTCTTTGTGAAGGAGAGAGGAAATGCTAGTACATATTATTTAAATTTAAAATGCATATTGAAAAAGAATTCTGATGGCTGCCTTTCAGAGCAAACTAAGATAACTGTTCTCATCACATCTGTATTGGGGTTGCCTCTAAGGCTGTGGTAAAAGATGTTGAGTAGGCTTTTCCTAGGGTTCATCTCTTTTTATACAAAAAAATTTTAATTTGTTTAAAAAATTTTTTGTGGGTACATAGTAGGTATATATATTCATGGGGTACATGAGATATTTTGATACAGGCATGCAATGTGAAATAAGCATATCCTAGAGAATGGAGTATCCATCTCCTCAAGCATTTATCCTTTGAGTTACAAACAATCCTCGGGTTCGTCTCAATGGGTTATTTGAGAACTTGGGTCTGGGAGTGTTCTGTGGTACTCTTTTGATTGGAAATGGGAGCTGAATGGGCTATCCAGTGGGCAGAGGGCAGAAAATTGACAATGGAAAGAGAAAGTTTCAAATGGCTGTGAACAACTCACTTGAAAATTCTAGGTTTGAAGATGCTGCCCTGGTGATCCCGAGGATGTGGTTCTCAGGCTCATTGTATCCTAGCTCTATGATTTGGTCCAAATCACTTAACTTCCTTTCAGCAACCTCTTTAGCCTCCCTGTGCCTCAGTTTCCTCATCTGTAAACTGCAAATGTTGGTGCTTATCTTATGTCCCTATGCAGGGTTATAGTGTGATTTGAATGAAAGAACTTTGTGTATCACATAGAACAACACAGTCCTCACTATGATTAGGATTAATCTTAATATTATTGTAGGTAGTTAAGTTAGAACAATAGATGAAGAAGTTAAACTTTACCCAAGAGCAGAACTGGCCTTAGTTACCTGACTAAATACATTTCAAAAGTTTTATCACCCCTTATTTTAAATAAATTGAATAGTACAGAGAGATGGACTGGGAAGAAAGCAGGACCTAGAGGTGCCTGAGCCAAACCTTATTGCCTGACCCATGTAGACACTTAAGACATGCAGCTTACATGAATGAGCCATAGAGATGTCTAAATTATTTGAAATTTTTCCCTTTTTCTTTTTTTTTTTTTTTTTTTTTTTTTTGAGACGGAGTCTCACTCTGTCACCCAGGCTGGAGTGCAGTGGCTGGATCTCAGCTCACTGCAAGCTCCGCCTCCCAGGTTTACACCATTCTCCTGCCTCAGCCTCCCGAGTAGCTGGGACTACAGGTGCCTGCCACCTCGCCCGGCTAGTTTTTTGTATTTTTTAGTAGAGACGGGGTTTCACCGGGTTAGCCAGGATGGTCTCGATCTCCTGACCTCGTGATCCGCCCGTCTCGGCCTCCCAAAGTGCTGGCATTACAGGCTTGAGCCACCGCGCCTGGCCTATTATGCTTTTTGAGACCTTTATAATTTTGATATAAGAAGAATATATTTGTTTTAAAATCAGGAACATTATTATTTAAAAGAAAATACAACAACCAAAATAAACCATAGATAGAGTGCCACAGACAGCTGGTGTGGCAGCAGATAATAGAGGAGGAAACCTGGGGAGGGATAGAAAGAACTCAAATTCACTGGGCACTTACGTTCTAGACACTGTGATCAGTGCTCTCTATACTTAGTTGTATTTAGTTCTCTTGACAAGTCTAAAGGGTAGATGCTGGTAGTATCCCCATTTTACAGATTAGGAAACTAGGACATAAGACAGATCAAGAGATTTCCCATCTTAATGCTAGTTGGTGGCCAAGTAAGGATTCAAACCTAGTTGGTATGGCTTTAAAAAAATCTGTGCATTTCATGTATGTTTATTGCAGCACTATTTACAATAGCAAAGGCATGGAGCCAACCCAAATGCCCATCAGTGATAGACTGGATAAAGCAAATGTGGTACATATACACTATGGAATACTATACAGCCATAAAAATAAGATTATATTCTTTGTAGGGACATGGATGAAGCTGGAAGCCATCATCCTCAGTGAACTGACACAGGAACAGAAAACCAGGTATCACATGTTCTCACTCATAAGTGGGGGTTGAGTAGTGAGGACACATGGGCACTGTAGGGGAACAACACATACTGGGGCCAGTGTGGGGATGGGGAGCAAGGGGAATGAGAGCATTAGTACAAATAGCTAATGCATGTGGGGCTTTAAAACCTAGATGATGGGTTGATAGGTGCAGCAAACCACCATGGCACATGTATACCTATGTAAAAAACCTACAGGTTCTTCACTTGTATCCCAGAACTTAAAGTAAAATTTAAATAAATAAATAAGTAAATAATAAAAATATTACAATTTTTAAAATCTGCATTTAATACTGAGCTAGATTGACCTCCAAGATCATGTGGACAACTTCCTATCTTGGAAGTAACTATCAGGAACTTCTGCTCTAAGTTTGTTCAAGCAAGTCCAGAACCAGTTTAAAACAGTCTACTATATTTAACTCACTTATTAATTAACAAACTGTGCCTTGAGCCCCAATACATCTTCCTTTCCTCTATGCTACATCCTGTATGCCATGTAAACTTGTAACTTGCTAAATTATTCAATAATCTGATGCTTCTAGGCTTTCCCCAGCTAGAATTGTGCCTCTGATCTCTTTCCCTAGAATTCCAAAAGGACCAAATTTTGCTTATTTTTGTGCTTGTGTCCTTGTCTCCAACTCAGGGGCAAACTGAAAACTTATACCATTAAGAGATGCCCCTTTAAGAAGAAGAATGCATGATCATAAATTTAATATGAAATAAACATCAATATTTACTTAAATAAGATATAAATGATAATAGATTACAATTTTTTAAGCTGACAAATATCTCAGTACTTTGTATTGTTAAATCTCTCTCAGGATCTTGGAAATGGTCCATGCAAGTGAGAATCCCTAAACTACAAGTGTTGTCACCTTTGTCGCAGCTCCTTCCTCCTCACAGCTACTGGTCATTATTAAAACGCAACCTTGGCCAACTACCCCAGTTCTAAAGGAAACACAACCTTGGCCAACTACCCCTAGTTATAAAAGGCATTTCTTTGGCCTCATGCATACAATACAACTGGAAATTAATTATTAAAAAATAATCTAGGCCGGTCGCAGTGGCTCACGCCTGTAATCTCAGCACTTTGGGAGGCTGAGGCGGGCAGATCACGAGGTCAGGAGATCAAGACCATCCTGGCTAACACGGTGAAACCCTGTCTCTACTTAAAAAAAACACACATACACACAAAAATTAGCCTGGCGTGGTAGCAGGTGCCTGTAGTCCCAGCTACTCGGGAGGCTGAGGCAGGAGAATGGCATGAACCTGGGAGGCAGAGTTTGCAGTGAGCCGAGATCGTGCCACTGCACTCCAGCCTGGGCAACAGAGCAAGACTCCCTCTCAGAAAATAAATAAATAAATAAATAATCTAAACAAACATGAACAAAAGCTAGTTGAAAAAATGGATTTGAAATCAGATAAACCAGAAAGTAAGGGCAAGGCCAGTAGCAGGTATAATGCTATAGGCTCACCTGTACATTGCGTACATTAGCAGAGGGTCTTTTAAAGAGAGAGCGTAAAATGCCCCAGAAACCATGTGAGCATTCAGGTTGAATCCCTGTGTGTTAGTAGAGCCGGAGGAATTGCTATATAGTGAAGACCATTTCTAGGCATTTCTTTATTTTGTCTTAACTCTACCTGAATTAAGTTCTTCATCTTTCCACTGCCCTTGTGCTCCATGTTATCCCATAATCCTCAAAATTATCCTCCCAGTGGCCTCTCAGGAGGTTAAGCTTGCCCAGACAATGAGAGAAAGTAGTTCAGATCTCAACAATACACAGGGGAAATCAAAGTTCTCTTCCATATTCTGTCCAATTTTTAATAGGAAAACATTCAACATTGTTAGGAATACCGGGTCAAGTAGGGTCATAGGTTGAAGGCTCAGAAATTAGACCAAATGAGCTTAGGCTGCTGCCAACAGCGATAATACAATAACACTTAAACTTGGCATAATAGTTTGCTGATACAAGGTCTTTTAATGTGTTATTTTATTAATACCACAGACAACCTTGGGAGGTAGGGATTTTAGTCCAATTTTATTAATAATAATAACATATTTCTTGAGCCCTTACTATGTACTGTGTGTTGTATTTGGCCCTTTAGCAGAAATATCTCATTCCATCTATATATTATAATATAAGATATATTATAATAGCCCCAGGAAGTTGGAGTTTTATTCATTAATCACACTAGGAAGTAAAAGCCCAAAAAACCAAGTAACCATCCACAATCACAAAGCTTAGTGGGAGGGGCTGGAATTTGCATCCCAGAGGGCATTCTTACCCTCAATTTGTATTGTCAGTGACCTCAGGCCACACTGCTAGTGGTAAAGGATGGAGCTATCTCCAAAATGCAAGATTTTTTACATCAAGTCAGCTTGGTGTAGCCAAAAACAAACAAATCATGTGTAGTGGGAATAGGGGAAAAAACCTGGAGGAAACGACTTGAATACTAGCCTCTTGCAGCTGTGTGACCCTGGGTCTTGCTAAGTCACACTTTTTCTTTCTTTGGAATGGGTATAAGAATTCCTTCTCCAGCTACCCCATCAGGGATTTGCAAAGCTCAAATGCAGTGAAAATCCTTTGTAAAGTAAACTTCTCATCACAATTTGTAGTGTTTGTTCTTAAGTGAAAATTTATAGTGTTTTAGTATCATTTTAGAATAGCATTAAAGGCATGGGGAATGTTTGAATTCTTCCTTTATTATATTACTAGTCATAGTGTATGCTGTCTTACATACTAACCCAAAGTTCAGTGAGTAAACTTCATATATGAATGAATAAAAATAATCCATTCTACTTGTGACATTCATTTTATAAAAAGAGTACCTCTTCATAGACTTTCTTAAATCACAGTTGTGAAAGTATCATAGAATGCAGGAAATTAATTCTTGGAAGTAGGCACTAAAATGATACAGCACTAAGAATATCAGATAAAGAGCACAGATGAGATATAAAATGCTTTTCATAAAGGCTTTACTTTATATTTAGCTAAATAATATATGGAAAAATTGGCACCTTTCTGCACCAGAGCAATGACTGCCACTGTTACTGCAAAAGCTGATGCTTGGCCAACACCTGCAGTGGAATTGAATTAATGGAATTGATTTGCAGCCTCATTAAAAAAAAATACAAAACAAAACATGAAGTTGTTTTTTGGAAAAAAATAGATTTGCACTTAATTTCTAAAAATGTTTAGGTGACTACAAAGTTACATATTTCTAATTATAATACACTTTCTGCTATTGAGGACGCTTTTCTACAATGGGTCAAGGTGATTATTACGCATTTCACCCTTGCACAGAACAACACAGTGATAAAAGCAAAACTGGGGGGCAATTTCTAGAGAAACCATTTAATTAGTGACTGCGACATGTCAGCTGTGTGCTACACTTTACATATATTGACTCATTTAATTTCTCAAACAACAATGTAGATATTACTATTATTTAATGTTTGCATATAGAAAACTGAGACTTAGAGAGGATAACTTGTCCAAAGTACAGTTACTAAGTGTGGACCTGTACTAGAACTCAGAGATGCCCAAAGCCTTGTTTTTCTTCCTCATTGTATCATGCAATAGTGTCATGACTTCCTTAAGAATGGGTGGCACTCTTGGCTCCCTGCTCTTTCACCACTGTCATTTGACTCAGTTTTGCTGATCAGCAACTTATATGCCTAACAGTCTCTGATTCTTAAGGAGAACTCTTGGTTCCTTCTACTAACTTCAACCTTATTTTTGTGGATAGATTGTTAAAAGAAAAACTGGAAAAAATTAAAATAACAAGCAGTTAAAAGCTATATGCTGTCCTTTTAGAATAGTAGTCATAGGAGTTTTTCATATTGCCAGCTCCATTGTCTCCAGGGTAATATTGTTACTAAATTTAAAAAGTGAAATCATGTACTTCATAATATCTTTATGTTTTCTCTGCATTCTATTCATTTAGTTTATTTACAGTGGAACCAAACCAAAGTCAATGAGATATAATAATAATTATTGTTTATGTATGTAAGTTTTAGATAGACTGATAGAATAGGTATATAGACTTTAGCTACGATTAGTGTGAACATTTTATATAACTAAATTCAGGGAGAATTATTTATTGAACCTGACTCTAAAGTCCAAATTTCTACCTGCAAAGCAATTCGGTCTGGAATTGTATGTATAAATAGCAGCAATAGCAGTAGCAGCAGCTAACATTTAAGCAGCTATCTGCATATCACACCCAATGATCAGTGCTTTATGTACACAATCTCATTCTCATCCTTACCTTGTAGATGATTGAATTTAGTGAGTTAAGAACTCTGGCAGAGTCTCGCCAAGCCTGATCCATATTGATTTCCAGATCTGGCTGGCTTAGGAGCCTGGACCCTTGGCTTCTGCACCATGCTGTCCTGAGGGACCAGCCACCAAATATTGGCATATGGACTACATAGATTTTCTTTGGGTTCTCTCCCACTTGTCTGCTCCGCATAGCCTCAGAGAAGGTTCCTAAAGAAAAATTGCCTCCTGCCACTATTTTTTTTATTTTTTATTTTTACTAAGAAGCAGTCAAATCTGTTGGGGCTCATCATGGCCATCAGCTATGCACCAGGGTTTGGTGTCAAGGTGTGTTACTGAAAAGCCACCTGCATGTGTTTTGAATAGTGTCGACCCAGATTGAGCTTCCTGGGAACACCTGCTAATAGCGTGCAGTGCCAGTGGCTTTTTCATTGGCTTGCAAAGGCAGTAACTTGCTGTGAGTTGGGTAATTTTTCCTTCTAACCCTACAGAAAAGGGCAGGACATCCGTAGAAAATATACCAATTTCTTTGATACATCCAAAATACTTGTTCAATCTTACTAAAATTGAATGAGAGAACTGTGTATGCATTAATATATTTCTGTATATGACAGACAAAAAATGTTTGATGCTGGCTTCTTCCTGATTCTACAAAATTTGTGATTATTTGATGCTGCCAAATTGGTGAAATTAAATGGTTTTATTTAGCAAAACTTTGCAATCCCTTGTGCAAATTGGAAAGAAAAAACTTGAAAAACAAACAAAACCCAAGACATATACAAGGGTATCAAACTATTAGAAAATTTAAAAGCCAACAACTTGAGTTATTTTGATGCCAACCAATGGAATAAAAGTTTTCTATGTTTGTATGACTGAATAGTTGTTTTGTTCTGGCTCCAGATTAAGGTTTTGAAGTCGTAAAGTAAGTGTCTTGCAGATTCATGGAAACTTTTGTTTCCCTGAGCCTTACAGCAGAGTGCTCTGTAGGAGGACTGGGCACAGAACACCCAAAGTAGGATGAGTAGGATGTGCCTTAGCAGAGCCTAAGAACTGGTTTCTGCCAGACTTGGAGAGAACAGCTGGGTCCTCTAGTGTAGATTCTGCAGGAAGGGACCTAGCTTGCAAAGCCGCACACTTGGGTTCTATGCCAATATCTAGTTCTGTGTTTCAGTGAAAATCACTTACCTCTCTGACTCTCACCCTCACCATCTCTCAAGTGAGAGGGTTGCACAGAAGGACGCCTAAGGTCATTCTAACTTGAACAGTCTGAGAACCCTCATTCTCACCATTCCTGTGTTGAAGTCTTATGTGAAGTTCTGACGTCCAGTTTGTGAAGGTCTGTGAAGCCTTTGTAAAAGTTTCAACTTAGAAAATAACCAATTTTACATGTTGACTGAATAAAATCCCCTTTGCATTTTTCCAGAAAGGAAATCTGATTCCCATGGGGTTACCCCTTTCCTTCCTCCCTCCCTCCCTCCCTCCTTTCTTTTTCTTTCTTTCTTCTTTCTTTCTTTCTTTCTTTCTTTCTTTTCTTTCTTTCTTCTCTCTCTCTCTCTCTCTCTTTCTTTCTTTCTTTCTCCTTCCTTCCTTCCCTTCCCCTCCCTTCCCTCCCTCCCTCCCTCCCTCTCTCTCTCTTTCTCTCTTTCTCTCTCTCTCTTTCTTTCTTTTCTTTTCGTTTCGTTTCGTTTCATTTCATTTCGTTTCGTTTCATTTCATTTATTTCTTTTCTTTTCTTTCCTGTCTGACTCTGTTGCCCAGCCTGGAGTACAATGGCACAATCTCAGCTCACTGCAACCTCTGCCTCCTGGGTTCAAGTGATTCTTGTGCCTCAGCCTCCTGGGTAGCTGGGACTACAGGCGTGCACCACCATGCCTGGCTAATTTTTGTATTTTTAGTAGAGATGGGGCTTCACTGTTAGCCAGGTTGATCACTATTTATTTTTTCATTAAAAGGATGCACTAATCTGTTCTCCAGTATCATCTCTCCCCTCAAAAGAAACATATAACTTTGTGGATGAATTATAGAGTTTAAATTGCAAAGGCAACTACATCAATATATCCATCTAGGCATATACCGTATTATCAAATATGTAAAATGGAAGACATTGGGTAAAATGCTTGTTGCTATGAATGAGAAACTTAGCTTGTTTGGTTATGGAAAAAAGTAACAAAAGACTGGAATCAGTAAGGTCTGGTATTGTGGTTTGTTTTGTTTTTCTCTAAATAACTAGACTACCATTTGACACTAAGACATCTACAGAAGCACTGCATAAGCTTTTTACTTTGACTGTAAATTTACATCTTTATACCATTTTCCACATTACACTGAAGTCTTGCCTTCCAGATGGCTTCTGAATTGTTGCCTGCCCCTCATGTTTGATATATAAATTCAGTGTTTCCTATGGAAGGACTTTAAATAATATATATACCTCTGCCTGTTTGTATGTTTAGGTATATAGAATTCTGTAATATATAAGTGACTTTTAGGCACATACACATGACCTCTTTTATGTGTCAACTTTTTGACTGATGAAAAACTTAACTCTATTGAGTCCAGAGCAATTCCCTTTGAGTAAAACCTCACAAAAAGTTTGGGTAAAAAATTGCACCTTGACAAATATTTTGCAGGAACAATAGCTACTTTTCTGGTTGTTAAAGGCAAGCTGAAACCACACTTACATGACAAAACAGTGGGCCACCAAAGCAACATTTTATACTCAGAAAGAAATGCAAATCTAAACAGAGAACTTACTTTTTAAAAATAAAGGCAAGAGAGTTTTTTGTTTTGTTTTGCTTTTATTTTGTGATCTGTTTTGTTTTGTTTTAATATAAAAGCCCTTTTCTACAGTAAAAGCTTTTTTTTCACCCCCAAGAGGTTTAGAACTGTATAGAGATAGTTACATACACGGGCATCTCAAATGAGAGGGCAGCATACATACATGTAATTGGTTGCTTTTTTCTTTCCCTCGGCAGTCTGTAAAAAATGTGAAAATGCTCCTGCTTCTGCCTAGCCATTAAAAGGCAGTGGCTGCACCATACTGTGATTTGGGAGCTGAAGAAAATGGCCAGAACTGACTGATATCTGATAAACAGTAACAGGAGTCAGTTTATTGCACCAATCGTTAAATAATGGTGCTGATTATAAGGCTGCTAACTGCAGATGCTGTAATTGTCTGTCATAAATCTTAGTCATTTGTGACAGAAGCACAATGAAAGGGAGCATCTGCTTGAGGGCAAATGACTTCTGATAAATATCAGCTCTACGAAAATGTACTTGGATGTGTCTCAATATTTTGGAGAGCCATTCATGTTGCTTCCACAAATGTGAAGTTATTATTGGTTTGTATTGATTTTACCACCCTTTTTTTTTTTTTTTAAAGAGACAGAGAGTGACTCAAGGTTGAGTTGAATAGCATCTCAGCTCTTTATCTGATCTACTCATTTCTCTCAAATGCATGTTTGAGTGAAAAAAAATAATTGCACTTTTTTCAGTAGATTGCTGTTCAGAAACACAGCCTGGGAAATTCAATATGCAGCATATAAAAAATAACAAAAGCCAACATTTGTTGAAGGGGGAGGGAACACATTTGGATTTTTACAAAGGTTATTTTCAGAAAAGATTTTAAATCTAAAATGCCAATCTCTAATGAATTTTAATTGCATGAAAATGAATTTTATGTTCTATTATGCCTATAGAAAAATAGCTAACATTATCGTATTCATTATAAAAATTGCTCAAATAATAGAAACTATACAACAAGGACTTCTGTAAGTTAAAAAAATAACTTGGAAAAGTTTGTATTAAATAAAACCAATATCCACATTTTAAAACAGCTGCTTTTCCTAAAACATTTATTTCATTTAGTTGCTATATCCAGGACAGCTTAGAAATATAAAGCAAATAAAATGAGGAAATTCAATATGGTGTTGGGCTCAAACTTAAAAATATGATTTGAAGATGGTAAGAGTTATTATTAGTAAGTGCAGGTTACATCTGTTTATAGCTGTTTACGTTTACCAGAGATGTGGGGCTCTTCACAAATCTTTCCATGTGAAGAAAGTAAATGTTTTTCAGTTTGTTCCATGCAATTCCTGAATTTGAGAGTCCAGCTGAGTGGTCTAGGAGTGGCTTAGGTTTTGGGTCTGAGGAGAAGTGATGACATAACACAAAAGGATAGATGGTACTCAGAGTACAACTTTCATGTAAGCTGCCTGGAGTCTTTTCTTCTGAACTGCTTTGCTTCTATTTATAACTCAGTGCCTCAGGCTGAAATACCCGGATAAAGTTGTCCATACATCCACAGAACAAAGACTCCAGGGACTGTCACAGTGACACTATTAACTGTTTTACCATCTTATTCACAAGGGGATTTAGATATACTTTTTCTAAAAGGTCGACTCAGATTTTTCCTTGTGTCCTTGGCCATAAAAGGACTTGAACTTATTGGACTTCCTAATGACTCCAATAATTATAGATACCCAGAGCTTCATGGTAACAGCACCCAGGGTGTGGACAACCTTTAGTTAAAGATTCCTTTAAAACAACATCCATCTGGTATTATTGTACTACATTTCCTGGGAGAATATCTGAAACAGAGTGCTCTATACTGACCCTAATTTTTAGAAAGGCAAATTTTGTCAAGAAAGGTAGTTTTGATTGATATATTTAAGAAATAGAAAAACAAGTCCTAAATCTTAACTTTGTGTAAAGATATAGAAGAAGGGAGATATACAGAAAAATAGTGTATTTTGGAGTCAGGCCAAACTGGATTTGATTCCTAGCTCTACAAAACAAGTTCTTAACTTCATCCTTCACTTTTACAAATTCACTATTTCTGTTAATACTAGGGTTGTCAGTAAGAAGTCATATCTATAATTCATTTGATACAATGCTTGACACAAAGGAGACATGCAATAGTTATAGCTATTGTTGGTTATGTAATTAATATTGTGTATTTATTGACTCCTATTGCATATTAATAACAATAACAAAATTTGCTTGCTTGTCTGAGTTTGCATTTGCATATGATTTTAATTCCCCTGATTATATTGTGATTTATTTTCTTCTGGAAAGAAACTGCTGGGAAACTTTGATAAACGGCGAGTTTCTATTTTTCTGGGTATATTTCCACGAGTAAGTAGAAATAAAGCAAATACGTGTTAAATTCCTAAGTCCTGTCTTCCGGGGGTTGGGGATGGTAAAAGGGGTGCAAGGGAAGAACACTAACGTTCATCCCTGCTTTCACAGACCTTATTGTATTGTTAGGTAGAAAGAACTAGCAGTTGATAATGTATTAATTTTCTCATGTGTGTTAATGAGTGTAGGGCAATAGAAGGTCAGAAGGCCAAAGTAATCAGTGAAGGTACCTGAGCTAAGCTAGGCTTTATGGCCAAATGTGATTTAGATAAGTCCAGTCACCTGATTTCAGTGCGGCCCACAGCATGAGCAGAGGCATGAATATGACATGTGACATATGGAAAACATAACATGTTTGAAAGTTAACTGAAATAAAACAGAGTATATGTTGGAGCAAAATGGGAAATAAATGAAGTTGAATTGGTAGTGGAAGGTGAGGTCCTAGTAGTAGTGTTATTATTTTTATCATTAAAAGCTAGCACTATTAACTCAACTATGTGTCAGATATTAAACTAAGTTCTTTCATGCATAACTTCAATTAAGCCCAACAGCAAGCCGAAAAGATAGTAATATTATTATTCCCATTATTTAGGTAAAACAATTAAAGCTTAGTAAATTTAAGCAAGAGTCAGTATTGTGTGATGGTCAAGAGTATAAACACTGTAACCAGACTGCTGTGTTTGAATCTTGGCTTACTAATTACTACCTGTGTGAGCTTGGGCAATTGCTCATCTTTTTTTGCTCATCCTGTGTACCCATTTCTTCACCAGTAAAATAGGAATAATAATGATATCCAGCTCCTAGGTTTATTGTGTGGATCCAACTAGTTAAGTTTATGTTTGTGTGTATGTGTGTATATGTATGTATATATGTACATACATATATACCTACACATACACACACATAAATTTAACTATGTGTATGTATATATACATGTAGGTATATATGTATGTACACACAAACTTAACTAATATGTATGTATATACACATATATACATATACATATACACATATACATATGTATACACACACACACAAACACACACACATAAACTTAGCTATTTGGATCCACACAATAACCCTATTTCATATGTATATGTTTATACATATATACATATGTATGTGTGTGCGTGTGTGTATGTGTCTTCTTTAGAATACTGCTAACAATATAGTCAAGTGTTCTACAAGTGTTTGCTCTTATTAAGTAGGTAACATGTAGATAGCAATTTTGTAAAAGACACAGGAAATCTTTCTATGACTTTTTTATGTTGACCATCATTTAAGCTGAGAGAATAACATACACAAGTAATTTATATTCACTTTAGAAAAAGTAGAATATACAGAAAAAAATGTAAAATCTTTTATTTCTCATATATAATCATTATATTGCTATATGTTTCTTCAGAATATGTATTTATAAACATATATATGTATGTCTTATAACCTGATTTTCCACTTTAAAGTATCTAGAAACATTATGTCAATAAATACAGCTACCTTATAATTGTAATGGTCACATAATAATCTGATATGTGGATGTGGCATACATAATTAAATCAATTGCCTACCTTTATAGATGGTTTTCAATTTCTTTTTGCTATTTTAAACATTCTGCAATGAATAATCTCATAGATTTATGGAACTGTCCACTTAGGATAATTCCCAGAAATGTAAATTCTGAGACAGTTATGCCCATTTGTCAGAAATATATATTTACATATTGCCAAATTACCCTTCAGAAATTTTTAACATTTTGCAGTTCTGTCAGCAATGTATGAGAACTGTCATCTCCCATCCCTCATCAGGTTACACAGTGGTTATTGCTCTTTTTAAAAAATTTTCAAATCTAATAGGTGAAATGCCTTATCATCATTTGAAATCACTTAGTATTACTATTACTTCAAATATGCTTGTTGAAAATTTATATTTTTATAAATTTTCTGTTTATGTTATTTTCTCCTATTTTAAAAGTTTGAGGTGTTCTATTTGAAATAAATTTTCATGATTATGATAGTAACCTTTTGTCTCATGCATTCTGAAAATATATGTGTGAGTATACTTTGGTAAGTTTTGAAAAGGGGAGGAGTAAATGAGTTTGGAACCATGTGGAAGTTAATAAGGATACTTTTTCTGACATTCAAATCTTAGTGTTTCAGTTCATTTTGCGTTGCTACAATAGAATACCTAAGACTGGGTAATTTTGAAAGAACAGATTTATTTCTCACAGTTCTGGAGGCTGGTAAGTCCAAGATTGAGAGGCTGCATCTGGTAATGGCCTTCCCACTGTAATAATCCCATGAAAACAGTGGAAGGGTAAGAGAGCGTGTGAGAGAGGGCAAAGGGAACCACACTCATCCTTCTACCAGGACCCCACTCTTGTCATAACTTACCCATTACCTAGATAACAGCCAGCATTAATCCATTCATAAGGTCAGAGCCCTTTTGACCTAGTCACCTCTTAAAGACCCCACCTCTCAATACTGTTGCCTTGGGGATGAAGTTTCCAACACATAAACCTTGGGGCACATTCAAACCATAGCACTGAGCATGTTCTATATGTTTTTTAAAAAAACCTTTGATATCTTCCCTTCGCAGTAGAATAAAGTCGAGGTTTTAAAACTTGGCATATGAGGTCCACCATGACCTGGTATCAGTTGGCCTTTATAGCCTCTTCCATAAACACTTTCTCATTGTGAGGGCCAATTGTGTGCATCTCTTCCCAAGTCCACATTCTGTGAAGTCATGTTGGTGGATTGAGATCAGACATAGCAGGAATATTTACACCATGGAAACTGGCAAGCACTACAAATTAGGACTTTTTTTCCCCCTGGAGACTCGATTGTTAAATATTTAGCAGCATTCTACTGCATGTACTCTAAACTCCAGGCATCCTAAATTTCTTAGCATTCCTCATCTAGGGCAGTAATAAAACATGTATGCAGCCCAGTCAGGGTAATAATCAGTTGCCCCATCAACACTCATTAGCAATGTCTAGGAGAAGCAGGAAAGCAGGTCCTCTAGTGGTAATGCTCAGCCTCTCTACTTTTGCTCTGACTAACCCAGGGCTGGCCCAAAGTTGCCCATTCGATGCAGTCACACAAAGCCCTGTTTTGGAAATATGTCACATTGAAAACATCATTCAGAGTGCATGATGACTGGAAGAAAATGACCACTGATAAGAGGACTAGTCAGGATGTTGAAATTTTGTACAGTGCATCACCTGGTCTTGAGGGGCTGGTGAGCCCCTGGAGATGGGTGGTAGTAATGACGATAGAAAGAAAAAGCAAACATGAGCCATTTTAGGCAAGGAACAGTGGAACTTGGTGAAAGATGGACTAGGAAAAGAAAGAGTAGGCAAAATTAAAGCTTAAGGTGTCTTTAAGCTTCTAATTTAGAAGCAGATGTTTAGAATAGATATTGGAGTCATCTGTGCAAAGCCATGGACTCACCAGGAAGAGAACCCAAAAGGTAAAAAAAATAAAGACAGAGAGGCAGAGAGAGAGAGAGAGAAAGAGAGAGAAATCTGAAAGTTGAGTGTTAGGAAAATCTCCACTTTGGGACAGATCAAAAAGGGGTGTAAAGGCTGGGCACAGTGGCCCCTTGGGAGGCTGATGCAGGAGGCTGATGCAGGAGGATCGCTTGAGCCCAGGGGTTGCAGACCAGCCTAGGCAAAACAGCAAGATGCCATCTCTTCCAAAAATTAAAAAATTAGCGGGGCACGGTGGCACATGTCTGTAGTTCCAGCTACTCAGAAGGCTGAGGCAGGAGGACTGCTTGACACCAGGGGTTTGAGGCTGCAGTGAGCTGTGATCATGCCATTGCACTCTGGCCTGGACAATAGAGTAAGATTCTGAAAATGGCAGTGTCTCAAAAGCTGGGGAAAGAGTTTTAAAGAACAAAGAATGCTTCAAAAAAATTGAAGATTAGTCAATATACTTTAAAGGGAAGAAAACTGAAGGTGTAAAAAGGCAAAGAAGAAGACTCAAGATGGCCGAATAGGAACAGCTCCAGTCTCCAACTCCCAGCGCGAGCGACACAGAAGACCGGTGATTTCTGCATCTTCAACTGAGGTACTGGGGTCATCTCACTAGGGAGTGCCGGACAATCGGTGCTGGTCAGTTGCTGCAGCCTGACCAGCGAGAGCTGAAGCAGGGCGAGGCATCGCCTCACCTGGGAAGCGCAAGGGGAAGGATATCCCTTTTCCTAGCCAGGGGAACTGAGACACACAACACCTGGAAAATCGGGTAACTCCCACCCCAATACTGCGCTCTAAGCAAACAGGCACACCAGAAGAATATATCCCTCACCTGACCGGGAGGGTCCCACGCCTACGAAGCCTCCCTCATTGTTAACACAGCAGTCTGCGGCAATCTAACCACAAGGCAGCAGCGAGGCTGGGGGAGGGGCGCCTGCCATTGCTGAGGCTTAAGTAGGTAAACAAAGCCGCTGGGAAGCTCGAACTGGGTGGAGCTCACAGCAGCTCAAGGAA
>NW_016803343.1:1399909-1413744 GCF_001698545.2 Rhinopithecus bieti | reverse complement strand
CATAGGTGGGAACTGAACAATGAGATCACTTGGACTCGGGAAGGGGAACATCACACACTGGGGCCTATCATGGGGAGGGGGGAGGGGGGAGGGATTGCATTGGGGAGTTATACATGATATAAATGATGAATTGATGGGTGCTGAGGAGTTGATGGGTGCAGCACACCAACATGGCACAAATATACATATGTAACAAACCTGCACGTTATGCACATGTACCCTGGAACTTAAAGTATAATAAAAAATAAAAAAATAAATAAAAAAATATAAAAAAAGGCAAAGAAAATTATCATTGACTTTGGTAAGAAGGCATTCACTAGTCATAGTAAAGCTAGTATCTTCAGAGCAGTAGAAAGTGGAAAGTCACTGGACCACAACTCAGTGGGTCGTGTTCAAATTCCTGCGGCACTTACTGGCTGTAGTTCACTTTACACAAATGTCTCCATCACTCCCAAAGGAAGTCTCTTCTTTTATAAATCAGAGACAGTTTTTGTTCTACTGTTTCATAAGGTTATTGTGAGGGTCAAAAGAATGGTATTTATGGAAGTATTTTGCAAATTCAGTTTTTAATGACACATTTTCATTATTGCAGTCATAATCAGAGCTAGATGGAAACAAGAGGAAAAATGGTTAATAATAAGATAAAGGATGAGAAGAAAAAAAGGGGTGATTGGGCGTCAGCCTGAAGAAGAAATGGGGTATTTATTTATTTATTTTTGAGACAGAGTTTTGCTCCTGTTGCCCAGGCTGGAGTGCAATGGCACAATCTTGGCTCACTGCAACTTCCGCCTCCCCAGTTCAAGCAGTTCTCCTGCCTCAGCCTCAGTAGCTGAGTTGAGCTCAACTCAGTAGCTGCAGCTGAGACTACAGGCACCCACCACCACACCTGGCTAATTTTTTTATTTCTAGTACAGATGGGATTTCACCATGCTGGCCAGGCTGGTCTCGAACTCCTGACTTCAGGTGATCCGCCCACCTCGGCCTCCCAAAGTGCCAGGATTATAGACGTGAGCTACCGTGCCTGGCAGAAACAGGGATTAATGAAGCATTTGTTTACATTTGTTTGAAGGCAGGGATACTCTGGGCATGGCTGAAGATAGAAAGGAAGACTTTCATTGTGGAGGAGGGGTGACTACAGGTGTAGAGTCCAGGTAAATGAAGAGCATGATCTTTCAACTGAAGGGCAAAAGCCTCTTCCTGTGGGACTGGTGGGAAGATTGAGACCCAGATATAGAGATAGGCACTTATCAAAAGGAAAATGGGATGAAGTTGCTCTTGTGCAACACTTCAAACATGTGCTTGAAGGATAAGGAAAGGCTGTGGAAGGACAGTTAGGGAGACAGCGATGGGATCTTGAATAAGACTTAGAAGATGGAAGTATGGTTTCAATTGCTGCTGTGGTATTATCTTCTTATATCATAAACTACAGTATTCAGTCCCGTTAGAGGAATTGCCCAATCTAACATTCATGATCTCCACTTTATATTGTCACTGTGCATTGGCTCAGTCCAGGTTGCATCACATGACCTAACAAGAAAAGGAGTTATGCTTCTGCACAGTAGGATTGGATAACAAATACGGTCACCTCATTATCTGAACTGAACATTGGAGTACATGGTTGGAGATGGGATTTGTATATATTTTCCAGTTTTGAGAAGCCATGTGGGAGGTAAAGTCTATACACTAAAATGTTGGACTCTCCAGCATCATACAGTGGTTTATAAGTTGAAAGGGAGGGTCTGTTTAAAAATCAGGAGTTTCTTGGAAATATGAATCACATGGTCCATAAACATCTTTGGTAACTTCCCTCTCAGATATCATGGGACTTACATTAGGATGTGAAAGTGTAAGATGGAGATGAGACGGGCATGAGAAGATGCCTCTATTGTAGCGTGGTCATAATTGGCTAGAACTGAATGGTGGCTACCTTAGAAATGACTTGCCCTGTACAGGTTGCCACAGTTGCTACCACTCCCACTGACCTGTCAGATACTGAGGCTGAGGATCAGTTTTCATTCAAAATTACACAAGATCCCTTGCTTTTCTTATAATAAAAAGGAAGTTCTCTGATTCATGACTCTGTCAACAGTGGAATAAGGAAAGAATGAGAGGTTGACATGTTTTAACTCTTTTCTTATACACCTGACTCCAGTAGGCATCTGAGTTTAGGAATCATGATATAACTCAACAGTTATCGAACTCAGTGTTATGTATGGCATGGGATATGTTGAGATCAGTCCTGAGGTATGTCAACCATTCAGTAAGTGTAGATAAATTAGGGATGTTTGTGAATATTGAACTTTTGACATATTAAAAATTGTTCAGGTCAGGTGTGATGGCTCATGCCTATAATCCTAGAACTTTGGGAGGCTGAGGCAGGCTGATGGCTTGAGCCCAGGAGTTTGAGACCAGCCTGGGCAACATGACAAAATCCCGTCTCTACAAAAAGTACAAAAATTAGCCAGTCATGGTGGCACATGCCTATAGTCCCAGCTACTCGGGAGGCTGAGGTGGGAGGATCACCTGATCCCAGGGAGGTGCAGGTTGCAGTGAACTGAGATTCTGCCATTGCACTCCAGCCTGGGTGATGGAGTGAGACCTTGACTCAAAAAAAAATTGTTCAAATTTATCTTATAATATATTGTATTCATTTATATTCTATATAATTTTTTTGTGTGTGTGAAACAGAATCTCACTCTGTCATCCAGGCTGGAGTGCAGTGGCACAATCTTGGCCCACTGCAACCTCCGCCTCCCAGGTTCAAGCAATTCTCCTGCCTCAGCCTCCCAAGTAGCTGGAATTACAGGTGTACACCACTATGCCCAGCTAATTTTTGTATTTTTTATAGAGACAGAGTTTCGCCATATTGCCCAGGCTGGTCTTGAACTCCTGAGCTCAGACAATCTGCCCACCTTGGCCTCCCAAAGTGCTAGGATTGCAGGTGTGAGCCACTGTGCCCAGCCATAATTTCTTTTTTAAAACCACTTTACTGAGGTATGATTGGCAGGGAAAAAACTACATATTTAATGTATACAATTTGATGTTTTAGACATCATTATGTACCTATGAAACCATCACTACAATCAATGCCATCAATATATCCCTTACCTCCAAAAGTTCCCTCCTGCTCTCTTTATTTTGTGTGTGTGTGTGTGATGTGAGCACTTAAGATCTCCCCCTCAGCAAAGTTTTAATGTATATGATACAGTAGTTTACTATAGACACTAGGCTGTACAGTAGTCTTCTAGGACTAACTTATCTTGCATAAGTGAAAATTTATATCCTTAATGAAGCCTCCTTGTTCAGCACCCACCACCCCAGCTTCTGGCAACCATTATTCTACTCTGTTTCTATGAGTTGTAGTATTTTTCCTTCTGTGTCCAACTTATTCCACTTAGCATATGTTGTCTAGGTTCATTGATGTTGTCACAAATGGCAGAATTTCCTTCTTTTTGAAGACTGAGTAATATTCCATTGTATGTGTATACCATATTTCCTTTATCCATTCATCTGTTGATGACATTTGGATTGCTTTGGCTAGTGGAAATAATGCTGAAAACCAGATATCTGATAAAAGGGTCAATGTGAAAAAATAAGGAACTTCTATAACTCAATAGAAAAACCATGAATGACCCATATAAAAGTGGGCAAAGAACCAGAACAGACATGTCTTTAAATGTCTTTAAATGAATGGTTAATAGGTATATGGGAAAATGCCAAACATCAGCAGTCATCAAATGCAAATTAAAACCGCAATGAAATATCATCTGATATTTGTTAGAGAAAAAAGGAAAGATAAGTGTTAGTGAAGATGTGGAACCCTTGCAAACTGTTGGTGGAAATGTAAACTGGTACAACTACTATGGAAAACAGTGTGGAGATTCTTCAAAAATTAAAAACAGAGATCACTATTGTATAATCCAGCAATTTCTCTTCTGGGTATATATCCCCCCAAAATTTAAATTAAAATCTCAAAGAGATATCGGATATAATTAAACATTTACAAAAAGTTTTTTTTTTTTTCTCTGAGACAGAGTTTTTCTTACTCCCCTAGGCTGGAGTGCACTGGCACGGTCATAGCTCACGGCAACCTCAAATTCCTGGGCTGAAGCAGTCCTCCCACGTCAGCCTCCCAAGTAGCAGGGGCTACTGGCACTTGCCACCAAGTTTGGTTAATTTTTAAAGTTTTTTTGTAGAGATGGGGTTGCCCAGTCTGGCCACGAATGATATCTGATATAACTTAAGCAGGAGAGAAACATCATGTTAGAGTTAGCACAATGGGAATATCCATGGGATTATGTCACACACGTAGCTTGTCATGTGCATCTTAGAGGAAAAAAGTTGAGAACTACTGCTCTGGCAGGCAGAACAATGACTGTATAGTCATTTTAGGGAGCACTAAAGAGTCACGTGATGGAACATTTTCTGCAGAGCTGTATTTTGTTCTTAATTTAATTTTTATCAAAGTCAAACATATACATAGTTTAAAAAGTCAACAAGTGTTAAGATTCATCATGAAAATCACACGTCTACTGAGACCTCTTCCCCACCCTATTTCTCCTCCCCTGAGACAACATTTCATTTAAATGAATAATTGGTGTTTACATTGGGATCATATAAATTTTGTTCATAATTAAATCACAAGGTATGTTACTGTCACATTTTGTTTCTTCTAAACTTCGCTTTTTTCTGGACTTAATCATTGTCTCATATTTTGTTTGTTAGGTTTTCTTCCTTATATCATTTATTAGAACTACATCCCTCTCAATATGATCAGGTATGCTAGATAATATCAGTTTCATTTTATCTTGGAGACCACCCTCTTGAAGGTTTCTTCCTTCTGCTCCAATCAAACTAGTTGCTCTCCAGGTTGCTATATAAGCATCATCCTGGGATTCCCCACTGCCGTGGTTCAATTTACTTCACTTTTCTCTTGGGTTGGATCGCACACCTATTTATTCCCCTTACTTTAATTGTGGTAAATTATTTCCTGGGAGTTTCCTGAGAAAGGATAAGGATAAGTACTTTCGATTCCTTACAGGACTCTAAAAAGGTCTGTAGTCTACCTTCACACTTGGCTAAGTGCAGGCCTCTGTTATAGAAGAAATAATCCATTTTCTGATGGCATTGCTCCATGTGCTCTATCTTTGAAAATTCTTGTTGAGAACTATGAAGCCATTTTGATTGATGATATTTCATATATGACCACCTTTTTTGGTATGGTCTTCTCTATCTTCAAAGTTCTAAAATATCACAATCATCTATTAATCCAAGTTCTTTAGGGTTTGGAAAAATATTATCGGCTAATTTCCTTCCTCAAAGTTTTCTTTTTCTGGAACTCTTATTGCTCAGCTTTTAAGGTTCTTAGATTAGTTTTCTACGTTTCTTACCTTTTCTCTCCTGTTTTTTCATTACTTTGTCTTTTGTTTTACATTCAAGATTTTGTCAACTCCATCGTCCAAATATGCTACTGAATTTCTTAAAGTTTTGCTGCCATATTTTCTAAGGCTCAAAAGCTCTTTGTTGATCTGTTCTTGTTTCATGGATATAATAGTTTTCTATGTATAATTAGTAACCAGAAAATATACTAATTGCATTGCCTCTGCTTTAAGAATTTGTGTGTTTATATCTGTCTGTTTTTTCATAGAGAATTTTAAACAATATTAGTAATCTTTGACTTTGTGTCATATTTAAAATGTGAGGGTCCAAGAAATACTGGAAGCTGTATGTGTGTGTGTGTGTGTGTGTGTGTGTGTGTGTGTGTGTGTGTGTTGGGGCAGAAGAGGATTCTCCACTGACTGGATTAATTGGCTGTTTCATTGGTAACCCCTTAAATGTCATTATCTTTAGGTGTTAAATCTCAAGCTGGCATTTCTCTAGAGAGAAATTGTTCAGTATCTTGCCTGGAAGTGAAAACCTGATACCAGATTTTGAGGAATTTCTGATAAAGTATTTAGGCTGGGGAGTGTCAAAATACAGTCTGTGGAATTCAGGGGATTCCTAAGATTCTTTCAGGGATTCTAGAGTCAAATACTGAGATCAGATGTTATTTGCATTTTTTGTGGTGGTGATATATGCACTTATGATGCAAACTCAACCATGGGTAAAATTGCTGGTGTTTAGCACTAACCAATGTAATAGCACCAAACTCTGCTAGTTGTTATTGTATTCTTCACCAACATGGATTTAACAGTTAAAGCAAAAAATAAAGCCACTTTCATTTAAAAATGTCTTTAGTGAACAGTAAGAGTTATTGATTATTATTTAACCTTGACCCTCAAATGCACATCTTTTTTTATATTTTCTATGATGAAATGGGAAGTATGCATAAAGCACTTCTGCAGTATGCCAAAGTGCAATGACTGTCTTGAGGAAAAGCATTTGTGGAACTACCTGCTTTTTTCAAAGAACGCCACTTTGGTTGAAAGAATGATTGACAAAGAATAGGCATTCAGATGTGGCTATTAAACAGACAGTCCGCAAAAATGAACAAAGTAATCTTATCACTTCAGGGAAAACAACTGATGGTATTTGTTGCCCATGAAAGAATTTGTGTTTTCAGGAGAAAGTGAGAATCTTGCAAAACTTGTGTACTCCTCCGTTAGCTTGAAAGTTTCTTAAGTGGGGTTACTGATGATAGTAACCATGTGATTTTTTCAATATTATATAACAAAGTACACCTATGTTTGAAAGATGTGCCTACATCAATGAACTGGTATTTTCCAAATGATCAGTGCAGGATGTTACCAAATCATGCATGGGAAAAATGCAAGATAGGTTTATGCAATAAATTTTAACGTAACAGAATACAGAAAGTTCACTGATGCACTTTCAAATTCTGTATTGAAACTCTTCTTTAAGAAACTACCACTCATCAAATTTTGGTGTAGCATTGAAGAAAAATATTCACAACTATCTGAAAATGTTATTAAAATAATGCTGTCTTTCTAACTATGTAACTCTGCAAAGTTGGATTTTCTTGGTACTCTTCCACCAAAGCAACATATTATGATAGATTGAGTGCAGAAGCAGTTATGAGAAACTATTTTCTATTAAGCCAGACATTAAAGAGATTTGTAAAAATGCAAAGTGCCACTATTCTCACTATTTTTTTAGTTGTGAAAAATATAGTTACATTTCATAAAACTGTTATTTATATTAATATATAATGGACTTGCTACTGTTATTTTAAATGAATTAATATTTTTCAGTTGTAATTTGTAATAAAATAAATATTGATACATATAACCAATGTAAACAAAAGATCTTTCTCAAAAAATGATCCTCAAAATTCTTAAGAGGATAAAGTGGTACAGAGAGCAAAATGTTTGAGAGCAGCTGAAAGACAATTACTTAATCCTCCCCAACCCTATGTTTTCTCAATGGTTTCACACCCCCCACTTTTTACTATACCAGTGTCTCCTAATTTAGAGAGACACTTCTCTGTTCAAGTTGCTGCCTGGTGGGGGAGGGACCTGAGAGTCTTAATTTTTCTCGGTACAGATTTCCAAGCACTACCTCCTCCTTGCTGCATGGGTCCGTGTGCTTCCTGTTGCTTCTGCCCAGGGAGACACCTGGGTTTCACTTTCTTCTTTCTGCCAAGCCAGTTACCACTCATCACTTCATTCAAAATCTTAATAACATCTCTTGGTTTTGTGTCATCTTCTCTCCCATTCTTTTATCCTTGTGGGTTTATCGTTTTTAAAAATTTATTTTCTGTTATTTTAGTGGAGATTTGGGAGGCAGTGGAGGTAGAGGCATGTATTTGACTGGGAGTACTATGTGTTGATTTTGGTATGTGTACCAACATGTGGAAGCTAGTAATTGCTACCTATTTATAATATGTTATTTAATTTTAAAATATTAAATTTAAAATTCTATAAAGAAATTAAAATATTCAATAGAAAGAGGATATTTAGAATATCTGTTAGATATTTTCATATAGAATATTTATATTTTCCTTTATTATTTAATTACTTAGAAACAATCAACAAAATTTTTGGAGATCTTTGGGAAAATGGTCCTGTTTTTAAAAATGAATATCTACAAAATGCTGATGTCTAGCTTAGAATTAACTGCATTGCCCACCTAACCAAGTATAGAACAAAATGACTATGTTTACTTTGGGTTTACCTTATACATAGCTTTTAATATGAAAATTTGGGATTTAATACTGACCCTTGCATATTTAAATCTATTGAATAGCAGATTACATTATTATCATGTTTTATATAATGTTTCTAAAGTATGTTACAATGAATATACTGACCAAGAAAATTTCCAGGGAAGAGTTCAATTAATTTATAATTCTATTTCATGCCACATCACATTGATTACACTCTTTGAAGTCAAGGAAATCTTAGTTCTATGAACTACAACAAAAAGTGCGAAATAATTTTCAGTGTTATTCATTTCCCAAATATAAGAACACAAGGAAGATGACCAGACGAGAGTCTGGAATTGTTTGATTTTGATGTTAATAGTTATGACACTGGAGACTAGTAACATGAGGCAGGTAGAGTAAATTGAGATTGCATTTTAGAAGATAAAGATCAGAATTGAGAATGACCTTATAAAGTTGGAAATAAAGAAACAACTCAGAGAATTCAGAACATCATTGAAAACCTGGAATGCGCCTTGAAAATCTTGTCCAATACCAGCATGTAATAGAGGAGGAAACGAAGATCCAGAAATGTGGAGTGAAGGTCAAATTGCTACTTATTAGCAAATGTGTTATTAGAACCTGGGCTTCCTGTCCTGCAGCCCAGTGTTCTCTCCCACTTCATCAGAGACAAAGGGGGTATCATGCCCTGAAGAAGAAGGGAAGGACGTTGCCAGGTCTGCCTTCCATTCTCTTCTCTAGGTATGTAAGTCTTTTCCTTGATCCAAGGCCCAGCTAAAACATGATCTCTATCAAAGCTTCCCAGCTGATTTCACCTCCTCTGTCATACACTGTGATCTTCATTTCTCCTGTACCCCTGTCACATCTGCAGCCCCATATGGTACCTCATATTGGTGGCCCTTCATGGTTGTCTGTCTTTAAATGTAGATGTTTTATCTCCCCAGCTAGACAGTAGTACCTTTGAGGGCAGGACCCTATCAACAGTGACTAAAGTCCTGTATCCCTCAAGATGACTTGGACTCAAAAGTCAGAGGTGCTCAGCTGCTGTTGCTGTTGTATCGTTGGAAGATCTGGCTGGTTATGTACACACTGAGCAAGAGAAGTTCCTCAACATGGCATTGGAGTTGATATCATTCAAGCCGCAGCTCAGGAAACAAGCATACTGTGGAAATAAATAGGGGAACATTATGTACAAACCAGAAAATTCAGGATTTAGTTTTTAACTCTTCAAGCTATTTTCAGGATTCTATTAAGCACTGTGTTATACTTTTAAAGAGCAGAGGTGAGAAGCTGGAAATGGTGTGTTTTTTAAAAGAGCAATAGTCTATGGTACATAGAAACCATATGGATAGTCCTATTTTCCAAACACAGATGCCCCAAAGACAAGGTTGACATATGTGGTTGTTTAGTTGGTTCAGTGCATAGACTTACCTGGCCAAGAGACAGGAAGGAACACTTTTTTCTTCCTTCCAAGAAGAAATTCTACTTTACTGCACGTCCCAGAGACTGACTGTTCTACCGATATGACATTTTTCAACTATTACTTTATATACATGGAGTGTACTTATATATATATACACACATATATCTTGTATACATATATCTTATATGTGTATATGTACATATCTGTATCTGTCATCAATATATAATCTATCTCATCCCCAAACTAAATTTTAATCTAATAATAAAAACAGTATCTAACATTTTACTGGTCGTCTCCTAGACATCTAATGTTCTAAGTGCTTCACACATAATCATATGATTTATTCCTCATAGCAGTCTCTCTGAGTGGTCGTACAGTTATTCCTATTTTGCAGTTGAAAGTAGCCAAGCGCTGAGAGGTTAGGTTACTTGCCCAAAGTTACAATGAAAAGAGAAGGCAAGGCTGGAGTTTGAAACCAGAAGTCTGATAGCAGAGCCTACACTCATATAAAGGCAGAGACCACATGCATACTTGTTTATGTACTCTGCTCTCCATGATGGCACTTAGAAGACTGACATATGTTAACAACACCCCATAACATTTGCCTTATGACTTACAGGCTACAAAAACCATTAGCCTACATTATCCCATCTGATCCTCGAAGAATCTCTGTCCAGGAAACAGGAATTTTGTTCACATTGTGGAGATGAGGACCTCCATGGCTTGTGACTGGGGGATAAAGTTTTAGGGATTTTACTTCTGCAAGTACAAAATGGATCACACTTGTTGGTAACAACATTTAGAGTTTAATCATTTAATCCTATTTAAATATTTAGTTATGAGAATTTAGTGGTTGCTAAATACATTCAGAGCTTTAGGAGAGCAGCAATAGTCAGACACCTTGCAACCTTTCACCTGTAGAGGGGCTCTTGAAATATTCTACGGCTATTTACTTCTAACAGTAGGTCTGAAGAGTCACATGCCCAAGGGCAGAATTTAGGGGGCAGATTTTCTTAGAACCTGACAATACTCAGCAGATGATCTCTTCCTCTGCTAAATTAGCTTTTCCTTCCGTTTCAGTAGCTTTTTGATAAATATTTGTTGAATGTTAAAATGATTGCTCTCCTTCCAGTTAATTCAGATGTGAGACATCCAACCCATTCTTGGACTCTCTCCCCTTCTTCCCATCTTTTTCAAATTACTCCTCAATTCCTGCAGCTGTTTTCTTTGTACAAAGTCTTGAATTCCTTAGTACCCAATGCTATCAATAAGTTTGTTCTCAGCCACTCACAGTGACATTATCCAACGAATTGTTTCTTCAGTCATTGATTTCTTCAGCCCATTCAATATCACACATTAATATTGGCTTCCCTTTATTTTTTTTTGGAGTGTAATACAGACTTCAGAGCCGTTTACTCTAGCTTTTTGCTCCATGAGAGGCAGAGTGGTGTTTAAAAAAATGACATGGTCTATGATTTCTATGGACTAGTCTTTGGATTTTCCTGGCCATTTACTATTTGTGTAGTCGAGAACAAGTCCCATAATATCTGAGTTCGTTTCTTTACCGCATAATTATATGGTTTTGAAAAAAATTAAAATATTATATGCAAAGTAATAACAGCAGTGCTTGAAACTATATAGATGCTGAATAATGAGAGTTATGTTGGTGAAGATGGTGGTTGTAGTGGTAATGAAAGACCTGGATCTCGGACTTCCTACAGAACCTGCTTATCTCTGACCTTTATTTTGTTGTTCTCCTGCCTGGATGGCCTCCCCATCCTTCCTTTTACTTTGTTTATGTGAATATGTATCTGTGAATTGTTTAAGATGAGCAACAATATGACCTTATTTTTAATATATTGTATTTGGAGATTTAATACAAGTACATGTACATGTACATGTACAGTGTTCAAAAAGTATATGTGAAAAGACAAGTTTCCCTTCTGGCCCACAGTTCCCCTCTACAGAAGCAACCACTGTCATGATTTATTAAAGGTAAGTATTTCATTTACATCTTGCTTTAATTTTTAAGTAAAATGCATCTTAGAGATTGTTTCAAATCGGTACATCTTCTTCATCTCTTTGACATGCTTTATTTTGATGTTGCTCTTCATTTTTAAAGAGCTTAGAGTTAGTTGGAAGACTTATCCTCATAGTCATCATTTTAGTTTCTAGGAGGATGATATTATTGGCTCAAATTTATAAAATATTTATAGCAATAATTATATCATGATAATATTTTAGTCTCTCTTAGGAATTTATTAATCTAAAGAAATGTTTTTAAATTTCTGATTAAAGAGGCCGAAATGTAACCTTTAGTTAAAAATTGCAGGACATATAGAAAATTGGTTTCAGTTAAAACAATGCCTGACTTTATTCCCCTGGAGGGGCAGGTGTATATATTACTCATGTCTGCATCTCTAGTCTCTAGCAGGCTGCTCAATATTTAGGAGGAATTCGGCAAATGTTCAATGAATAAAAACGTGAGGATAAACAAATTAATGAGGTGCACACCATGGCACTTTGCGCCTAGGTTTATGAAATGATTGTATGCAGAAAATATTATATACCCAAAAGTCATTAGTTTACAGCGTCCTAATAAAAGAGAAGTAATTTGTGGCAATAAATAATCCTGTACATATATCCAGAAAAGAAATACATCCTTTGGACTTAGGCTAATCCGCATCTTTCATAAAACTCGACTGTAGTTGGTTTGGTGTAGGTTATGATGCAAATGACTGTCATAAGTACTTGTGAATGCAATGAAAGTAGTAAGTATTAAGGTGCTGAATAATGGACTCTGTTGTAATCAAGCTGATATGGGAAAGAAAAAAAAAGCTAAATCTAAGGTTTACATTTGTCTTTAAGACTTCTGACATATGTTAACATTGTCTAGAAAGCCATGCCTGGTTGTACCTAGGGCATTTGGTTAGTGAATATTTTCAAGACCTACCGAAGTCAGATGAACCATTGCAAATTTTTGCCCAAATTTGTACTATTTTAATAAACATTTAAAATTAGCATGCTTTAAAAATATGAGGAAACTAGGCCAGGCCTGGTGGCTCAAGACTGTAATCCCAGCACTTTGGGAGGCCAAGACGGGCAGATCACGAGGTCAGGAGATCGAGACCATCCTGGCTAACATGGTGAAACCCCGTCTCTACTAAAAAAATACAAAAAACTAGCCAGGCGAAGTGGCGGGTGCCTGTAGTCCCAGCTACTCGGGAGGCTGAGACAGGAGAATGGCATAAACCCGGGAGGCGGAGCTTGCAGTGAGCTGAGATCCGGCCACTGCACTCCAGCCTGGGCGACAGAGCGAGACTCCGTCTCTAAAAAAAAAAAGAAAAAAAAAAAAAAATGAGGAAACTGAAGAAGTACTTTGTTGCAAAGTATAGCTTCAAGTGTCTCCATAAGTTAGAAGAGAAAGTGATCTAAGCAGCTGGCAATACAGAGTCTAAATATATACTTTTGCTATGAATACAAAGAACAACATAGTCCAGTACGTAAACAAATATATGAAAGATATTTCTTGAAGGGACGGAGCAAGATGGCCGAATAGCAACAGCTCCAGTCTCCAGCTCCAGCGTGATCGACACAGAAGATGGATGATTTCTTCATTTTCAACTGAGGTACCAGGTTCATCTCACTAGGGAGTGCCGGACAATCGGTGCTGGTCAGTTGCTGCAGCCCGACCAACAAGAGCTGAAGCAGGGCGAGGCATCACCTCACCTGGGAAGCACAAGGGGGAAGGGAATCCCTTTTCCCAGCCAGGGGAACTGAGATACACAACACCTGGAAAATCGGGTAACTCCCACACCAATACTGCGCTTTACCAAGGGTCTTAGCAAACAGCACACTAGGAGATTATATCCCATACCTGGCCAGGAGGGACCCATGCCCACGGAGCCTCCCTCATTGCTAGCACAGCAGTCTGAGATCTAACCGCAAGGCAGCAGCGACGCTGGGGGAGAGGCACCCACCATTGCTGAGGCTTAAGTAGGTAAACAAAGCCACTGGGAAGCTCGAACTGGGTGGAGCCAACAGTAGCTCAAGGAGGCCTGCCTGTCTCTGTAGACTCCTCCTCTGGGGACAGGACACAGCTAAACAAACAAACAAAAAAGCATCAGAAACCTCTGCAGATGCAAACGACCCTGTCTGACAGCTTTGAAGAGAGCAGTGGATCTCCCAACACAGAGGTTGAGATCTGAGAATGGACAGACTGCCTGCTCAAGTGGGTCCCTGACCCCTGAGTAGCCTAACTGGGAGACATCCCCCACTAGGGGCAGACGG
>NW_016803343.1:1349950-1397719 GCF_001698545.2 Rhinopithecus bieti | reverse complement strand
ATAATAATAATATAAAAAAGAAAGATATTTCTTTTTCCTGTCAAAATCTTGTAAAAATAAGCAAAACCGAGATTCTAGTTTATTCCTACTTAATTAACAAGAATAAATTGAGAAGTAATACCCAACAGGGATGAATTTGTGGTTTAATTAGTGAACTTGAATATTGCTGATAGTGCCATCATATGGTATTGCTCCACTGAAAACCAATGTAGAAATGCATTAAAAACCATAAAAATACTTAAATCTTTTATTTCTTTCATCCAAGTTAATTTTATTTTATAATTAATTATTTTATTAATA
The DNA here is from genome assembly GCF_001698545.2 of Rhinopithecus bieti. Taxonomy (NCBI): domain Eukaryota; kingdom Metazoa; phylum Chordata; class Mammalia; order Primates; family Cercopithecidae; genus Rhinopithecus; species Rhinopithecus bieti. The sequence continues at coordinate 1,397,419 of NW_016803343.1, read as the reverse complement.
GTTAAAATTTTATTTATTTCAAGTTAATTGTTCAAAAACGGAAATATTCATTTACATGTTAAGAACAACTTTACCTGTGATAAAACAAAAACATAAACAAACTAAATATCCATCATGAAGGTTTAGTGCAGGGGTCCCCAACCCCCGGGGCCATGGACCAGTGGTCCGTGGCTTGTCAGGAACCAGGCTGCACAGCAAGTGGTGAGCAGCAGGTGAGTGAGCACCACCACCTGAGCTCTGCGTCCTGTCAGATCAGCGGCAGCATTAGATTCTCGAAGGAGTGCAAACTCTATTGTTAACTGCCCCCACAAGCGATCTAGGTTGCTTGCTCCTTATGAGAATCTAACTAATGCCTGATGATCTGAGGTGGAGCAGTTTCATCCTGCAACCACCCCTCATTTCCCCCACCTCCGCTGTCTGTGGAAAAATTGTCTTACACAAAACTGATACCTGCTGCCAAAAGGGTTGGGGACTGCTGGCTTAATGTATGGTCTATACGCTAAAGGTATATTGTTCATCTATTAAGAATGACTATAAAGGCTTTGCTTCAGTATATTAAACTATTTGTAAAATAAATGAAAAACACAGATATTCGTGATGACTATAAATTTGTAAATTATGCACACTTAGGAGTCACTAGAAGAAAATACCAAATGAAGAATTTTATTGGTATAGGTGACAGAGTTGGTAGACAAATTATTTTGTTATAATTTTAAGCAAAATAAATATTAATAGTAATTTTTAAAATAGCTTTGACATCATTTATGCTAAGACTATTTGTATAAAATGAATAGCAATTGAAATCAGACTTTTTCACTTAGCTTATGCTATTTACCCGAGATCAACCTAGAACAATCCCATTGTAAATGGCAAATCATTTGCTGAAACAGTGCTCCAGAGAATTGGACACTGGGTGAATGAGATTTTATTTTATGTTTGCCTCAAAGTTTGACGTGAGAATTAGAAGGTGGCTCCTTGGTAATATCTAGTGCAATCCCTTCCCCTCACCCCCACTTGCTACAGGGACCTGTCTCTTATGTCACCAATCTGACTGGTGTCCCTATTAGAAAAGGAGATTAGGACACACAAAAGGGCCCCAGGGATGCCCACACACAGAAAGAAGACCATGTGAGAACACAGAGAAGACAGCTCTCTGTAAACCAAGGAAGACGTCTTAGAAAAAACTCGCTTCTGCCGGCACCTGGATCTTAGCTCTCTAGCCTTCAGAACTGTAAGAAAATAAATTTCTGTTTTTTATGCTACTTAGTCTGTGGTATTTTGTCATGTCAGTCCTAGCAAACTAATGTGGGTGGTTTTCTGGCCGTTGGTTAAGTTTCTTCCATGACAGAAAACTTGTGACCTGCCAAGGCCACCTGATTTTATATTGGGTTGACATCAATTATTTTACAGATCTTTCTAATATTAAGCTAAAACTTTCCTCCATGAAACTTCTCAATGAACCTAATTCTAGCTTTCAGAAGCATAAAATAAATCTCATCTTCAAATGATATTTCCCAAGTATTTGAATGTAATTATTTCCCTATGAAGACTGTGTTTTCTGGAAATATCCTCCACCCCCAGTTCCTGTCACTGTCCTCATTTGCTATATTTTGAAGCCCTCTTCTTATGATGATCATGTTCTTTTCAATCTTATAAGCATCTATTTGAAGGATATTTTGAAAGCATTTCCAGGTGGAGTATTTTGATCACTGACATGCCAAACAGGCCTATTTCTTTTGGGGAGATTGAAATTTGTGGTGAGAGAGGGAATCAGCAATTTGTACAACCCTTTTTTTCTTAGACGTGTAAAACAGAGGACTGACCATACATGTAAAGTAGAAACACGCAGAAGAAGCACCACGACTCCTTACAACCAGGCAAAAACTGTCATTCTTTGTGCTTGTAGACAGAAATCTACTTTTTTTGTATCCTATGTAATGTAGTTATATTTAAAGATAATTTAAAATATTTGGTGATTGAGTTAATTAGTTAATTTTAAAACTAATGTTAATAAATATATATAAATAAATCTAATTTTAGAAGTAATTCTAATAACCATATTAATTTAACTCTTGTTATTTTTGAGGATTATTTATTCATCAAATATTTATTATCTGTTATGTGAAAGGCCTAGATCAGGAAAAAATGTAGAAACCACCTATATTCATGTGAATGGTCAAAACTTCAGTCAAATTTTTGAGCATGTTGCATTTATAATGTTTGCCTCTCCTTTAACAAATGCTAACACAACTGTGTATTTTAAAATTAGCCCCACTGTTTTTTGTTTTTTGTTTTTTTTTTTTTTGAGATGGAGTTTCACTCTTGTTGCCCAGGCTAAAGTGCAGTGGCATGATCTCAGCTCATTGCAACCTATGCCTCCTGGGTTCAAGTGATTCTCCTGCCTCAGCCTCCCAAGTAGCTGGGATTACAGGCATGCACCACCACACCTGGCTAATTTTGTGTTTTTAGCAGAGACAAGATTTCACCATGTTGGTCAGGCTGGTCTTGAACTCCTGACCTCAAGTGATCCACCCACCTTGGCCTCCCAAAGAGTACAGGTATGAGCCACTGCACCTGGCTAGCCCCACTTTTATCTATCCTCTTTTTTACCTCATCTTTCCAGCCAGTCGATGGCCCAACAGTTATTAGTGATCCTGGCTGGTGAAATATCTGTTTCCATGTTCTCACTGCAGTAAATAATTTTTAGATTGCAATCGCAAAGACACTCAGAATAAGTTTCCTGAAACTTAGAAAATTTATACACACAGGACACAATTTAAAAACAACAACAAACTCTCTGAGTGATGTATCCTTCTCCTTAAACTCATATCTAATGGCCAGTCTATTGGATTGTGCAGTGTCATAGAGTTTAACTCTGGGAAATAACAGAGGGATCTTTGTCAACCTCTCCTGAGTCACTCTCAGAATGTGAATCAAGTTTTAATCTGAGTGTTCATGAAGAACTGAATGCTACTAGTTGGTAAAAAAGCATTTGAAGTTTTCTTTATTTCTCAAGTTCTCCTATGAACGAATAAATATTGCCTTGACAATAACTTCATAATCCCAATGATGAGAGCTTAAGTAGGCTAGGGCTTTGCTACTCCAAGTGTGCGTGTATACCAGTAGCATCTCCATTACCTGAGGGTTTGTTAGAAATGCGGAATCTCAGGCCCCACCCCAGACTTACTGAATCTGAATGAGCATTTAGCAAAAATCCTGGGTGATTCCTATGACAATGAAGTTTGAGAACCACTGGTTTAGAGGTGCAGTTTCTAAAATTTTCCAGGGAAACAGTCATACTCATCATCTGTCAGATGCCTCATGAACTACTAGCTTGAGTTAAGTTCACAGTTTCAACACTAAATCATACTACATTTTGCTTGATGATGTCACATCTCTTCAAAGCTGTGGTTTTGCCAGTTTCTGTGATGAAAGCAATTCCCATGCTAAAAATTAACAAGACCAGAAAATGAGAGTGGTGATGTCCAATCAGACTCCAAGTTTTAAGAAGTTATATAGACCAGGTGCGGTGGCTCACACCTGTAATCCCAACACTTTGGGAGGCTGAGGCAGGCGGATCACTTGAGGTCAGAAGTTCGAGACCAACCTGGCCAACATGGTGAAACCCTGTCTCTACTAAAAATACAAAAATTAGCTGGGCTCAGTTGTGGGCGCCTGTAATCTCAGCTGCTCAGGAGACTGAGGCACAAGAATCGCTTGAACCCAGGAGGCAGAGGTTGCAGTGAGCCGAAATCACACCACTGCACACTCCAGCCTGAGCAATAGAGTGAGATAGATTCTGTCTCAAAAATAAAAAAATAAAAAGAAGAAGTTATATAGTACCCAAAAGACACAAGCATCCCATTAGTAAGTAACTGTGGTTATCTAAGGATAAAAAAGAACATTTTTCTTTCAACTTATATGTATGCTTTTCTTCAAATGACTAGCAGGTCGTTAGGACATAAATGCTGATTAGGTTGTTTGGATCTCATGACTTAATAGATGAAATTTCTTTTGACTAAGGGATGCTTGAAAAAAATTACTGAGCTATTAGAGTATCATGAGCTAAGACCATTTGGGAACCTCTGGTCTAGAGTATTGTCTCAAAAAGAGCAACATAAAGGCTATTACACTGTCAAATAATTTTGGGAAATACTACATGGTTATTTATTTTTGAAGGAGACAAGGGAGACAGGCTCAAGGCAAGTGGCCTGGGACTCAGAATCATTTCAGAAGGGGCCAGGAGTACAAAGAGATAGCAAGAGAGATGGCCAGACATGTGTCCCAATGAGAATTAGGGGGTAATCCCTCTAGTAGAGTAAGCTTCATGCCACCTGTGGACTCACCCCATGCTAAGAGGAAGAAAAATTCCAAAGATAAGCTTTCTAATATACTGTCAACTTGGACTGGGATAGCCCATGAATTAGGCGGTGACCTGATCCTATAGATCAAAGACCTTTAGTAACTATAGCTTAGGAAGTAAGCATGGATGCTTCGGATAATTGTAAGAAGAATGTCACCAAAAGTAATGACAACAGCAATTACAGCAGAGTAATAAAAATAATTATATGAGAATTTATTATGTTCTAGCTACTGTTTTAAGTGCTGTATTTATACTAACTTATTTATTATCCTAAAATTCATTCACTTAATAAACATTTATTAAATGCCTCCTGTGTGCAAGGTGCCATGAGCAAAATAGATAAAAACCTCCTTCCCTTATGAACTGTATTTTAGTGGAAAAAAAAAGACAATCATTGACATGAAAAATGAGTAATTAAGAAATTACATCATATATTGGAAAGTGAAAAATGGTATTTTAAAAAGTAGACAGGACAAAGGAAACCTCAGTAGTGCTGGGGTAGGTGGGGATCAGTTTGCCTTTATTAGAGAAGCCAGAACCGCTTGCAGTGAGAAGGCGGGATTTAAGCAGTCTTGAAGGAGAAGATGCATGAGCAGGCAGATATCTAGGGGAGGAGGGTTCCAGGCTGTGGGAACTGCTAGAGCAAAGGCCTCCGTGTAGGAGTGTGCCTCTGTGTTCAGGAGCAGGAAAATCAGTGTGGCTAACGCTTGCAGGCTGTCATAAGGAACTGAACTTTCACTCAGAATTCAATGTGAAGCCATTGCACGAATTTGATCAGAAGAGACACTTGGTTTGACTATATTTTAAATGGATCACTCAACCACATTGATAATAGATTTGTGGGGCAGGAAGACTGATTAGGAGACTTTTGAAATAATAGTGGTGGGGACAAAGATGGCCGTCATGAAAGTAATGAAATGTGGCCAAATTCTTACTTTTATGTTGAAGGCACAAAGAAATTAAGTAACTTATCTAAGGTTACAAAGTTAATAAATGACAGAATTGGGGAATGATCCCAGGAAGTCCAGACTTAAAAACTGCTCCGACACACAGTATGGCCTGACCTATAAAAAGAGATGGTGAGAACTCATAAGTGGGAGCTGAACAATGAAAACAGGTGAGCACAGGGAGGGGAACATCACACACCGGGGCCTGTCGGGAGTGGGCGGCTAGAGGAGGGATAGCATTAGGAGAAATACCTAATGTAGAAGACAGGTTGATGGGTGCAGCAAACCACCATGTCACATGTATACCTATGTAACAAACCCACTGTGCACATATGTCCCAGAACTTACAGTATTAAAAAAAAAAAAAAAAAAAAAAAAGATGGTGAGAAGACAGGCAGAGCTTTCCAACAATTATGCCAGTAAGGCAGTGATTTTCGATGGCAGGGTCTAAGTTGAAAATGGGAAGCCATTTTTCTGTGATAAGCAGGGGAGCTTCATACATGGGAGCAAGGTGTTTAATAAAAATGACTTTTAAACCCCTTCTAAATCTATGATTCCCAGATTTCAAATATAGAATGACACAGTTTATACTGTTTGTTAATAGAAATTGACAATTCTAATGATTACTGTTTTGAAAACCATTTTCTTGCCTTCATCTAGTTTACCAAGGCGTATACAATGCTTGATTTGGCCCCTGTTCGCAAGGAAAGGATGAAAACTTGATGAATCTGATGAGTCCCTGATATAACTACAAATAAACCCATGAAATTGCCATTTTGAATGCAAATTTTAAACGTTTACATATTTGCAGTGCAAATGCGATTACTAGGTAGTTTGGAAATATAAAATCATAAAATAATAGAGGATACTCATGGATTAGAATGATGCATGATCATTGCTTAAAACCCGTCAGTACTCCTATATGGGTCTGGCTAATTGTTCAAACAATCAAGGTACTATACCCTGTATGTGTGCATTGTTGGCACACCACTGGAGTATTAGACTATTTGTGCTTGTTTATGTAAAGTACATGAGTCTGTTTCTGGTATAGCTGTGGGTTGATATGCTAGGTGGTGATCCAAAGAGATGACTTCACCTAAATAGTTTTAAATGTTCTTTACCATAATGTCAAAGTGTTTTGGACAAACTCCTGCTAGGTGTGGTATTTCCTGCTGTGAGCAATGTATAGCAAGTCCATAAAACCTACAAGTACTGCTAGGGCATTTGGTGGGGCAGGAAATATGACAACCTGGGAACAATTTTTGGGCTACTTGTACTAAGAAAAGACCAAAGAGACCAGATAGATGCATGCAGCTTGGTAGAATGGGAAGAGAGGGAAACAAAATGAGGTTGAAGTAGATCCTGACAATTGACAAACAAATGCCAGAGCCTCTAGGTAGAACTATTGAATCTCAACCCATCCCTGAAGGTGGAAAGTTTAGGTTAGTACGCTTTGCCTTAATTTGAGTATATCTGGAGTGCTATCAGTTAGTCTTTTCAAAGGAGCAAAATTAAGCCCAAAGAGAAGAAGGAAAATAGACCCTTTTCCCCTACCCACAACCACCTATAGAATGGAATCTGTGATAATGACCCTGTTGGACTTGATTCTGTTTTTAAAAATACAAAAAGTAAAATTCTTTCTTTACACTGATGTGTGTGTGCATGTGTGTGTACTTTCATCATGCAAATATTCCAAGACCTTACAGAGAGAGCCATTAGTTACTTGAGGTAATTTGCCAGCCTCCTGTAGAGCATAAGTTCAGATCTTAATGGTGACTTCTTGTCAGTTGAGACTGTTTGAATAACATATCAAAGGAAGAGAATCTCAAATAAGTTGTCTAAATTTAGTAAAGAAACCTCTTCGCCCTGGTAGTTTTGCTTTGTATTTCTTTTGGAGCACCATAGACATAATAAAGAGCACTAAGAATTTCAAGTCTGATACTTTACTTTTTGAAAAGCTGTGGCTTTCTTTCAGGTTTTGTTTGATACTAGCAACTGATGTCTGAACCATGAAACAAAACTGTATCGATCTTACCTCTTGCAATGTGTAATTGTATTTCCACTTGGACTCTTGCTGTTTAATTCTTAGTGCAAGTTTAATGAGTTCTTTTTGTTTGTCTTCTTCATATGTAATATGCAGCCAACATACTGTTTTAGAATTTTAGATCAACTTTTATAATTCCCAAAAATTAATTGTAGAAAATGTTTCACTTTGTAAATGTGTACATGTAGAGAACTAGCACCCCCTAGTGTATTAAAAGCCCCCAAAGGTGTGAGCTGGCATTTAATAAGCTAATAACAAACAGGAATGTGTTCTAATAGGCAGGTTATTTGTTAACTTTTCCCACTGGCATTGTGACATAATTTGTTTAGGCACAGGGAAAGCATTTCTTAAAGTTAATAAAAATTATAAATAAAGAATGAATATCATATTTCAAACATGGAAACTAAAATTTTAAAACCATCATTGGCATTTGAACGTTGCTGGTGATATTTAAAGGCTGTGAAATAAAACAGCAATCTGTGGTCATGTTGCTAGTTTTCTAAATTCTCTCTCTTTTAGAAAATTTCAGCAACATTCTTGTTTCTGGAAGGCTATAAAACTGAAAGTGTTTAGGATTTTTTTTTCTTTTGGTGACTGTTGTACTGTGTGTTCCCTAATGAAACTGTAAACTGAAAATTATAGCTTTATTCCACAGAGAGAGAGAGAGAGGACTTATTCCAACAGATGGCATCAAAACACCGGTCTAAACTGTATGATCGCTGATTGTTAATTGCATCTGTAAAACAATCCTTTTAAACAGAGTAATACATTTTATCATACAGATTACAGTTCTATGCTTTTGGTTTTCAATGTGTGTTAACATTTTCTGCTCCAATATAAGATTTGTGCTTGTATAATTATCAGATTAAACAACAGAACAACAGTGACTCAATCATTTTTAGGAAACATGCACAAGGGAGATAGGGAACCATAAATCACATTTTTTTTTTTTTTTGGACATTGTACTTGAGAAATGTTGGAGTTTTATCAGGTTATATAAAAGGAAGAATGAGCTAGAGCTCACCCTCATCAAATTAAAATGGCAGAAACCTATAAAATATCTTAAATGTATGTTAAACATAGACTATACTTTAAAATTTGTCTCACTGTAGGAGGAAATACGTTTCATCTACATAGATCTTTGAAATGAAAAGGAAAACTAAAACACACATAATAAGAAAGAAGTGTTCTCTGAAAAATTAGAGATTAAGGCACACAGCTTCCTTTCTGAAATGGTTTCCATGAAAGCCTATATAGAAGCAGAGGAGTGGGTTTGATGACATTGTGAAGACAGACCTTATTAGTAAGATTTCTCCAAAATATAGACAGTATTGGGCAAATGGAATATGAAGATTAGATCTTATGTTGCTTCTTCAGCCTGGGTGATTTAGAGCTGGGAAACTGAAATTTAGAGACGTGGAAAGGATGGGTAACATTCATGTCATCATGAGACAGCTTTTTGGTTCATAGGTGCCACATCAGATTCTCCTCTCTACATCTGATATATTAAGGAAGAATAAAATTAATGGATGTCAAACTTCTGCTATTTCCATTTTTTATTCCATCCTTTGGGAAAGAATTACAGACAGGAGAGTACCCTAGCTTGTTGAGCTGGAAATATGTATATAATAAGTCAAATTGTGATGATCCCATTTCTGTTTTCAGGTATCTTCATCTGATATATAAGTACCATTAAGATAATACTTGGCTTAGGAAGGTCCACTTATCAGACATTATTAACAATATAGATTCTAGATAGAAAATCTCAAAACTGGGAACATGAATTTAACTACCAAGGGTGTCTAGCAGCAAAAAGACATATCCCTCAAAAGTATACAATAAACCCTTGCCTAGAACCCACTTTTTTAATTTTAAAAAGAATTCCAACAAATCATTGTTTTCCCTAATATTGAAGCCTAAATTAGAAAGGCAACTTACTAGCGGTAGGCATAAGGAGTGACATCTGATGCCTCGTTCTGAAAACAGAGTTGGAAAAACTGTTAGTAATTCAAATAAACATTTACTAATTACAAAGAGAAAATAGTTACTTGGAATATCTCAGCCAACACCACCTTAACCAAGTGACCAAGGTTAACATCATCAGGAATAGACATATCACATCATGAACTCTCTGATATGATTACCAAAGAAAGGGCATGACCTTCCTTGTGTTGTAGCATTTCTTACCAAAAATGTATGACCTCAATATGATCATTAGAAAAGTCAGACAAATTGAAGAACAGTCTATGAAATAAACTGACTAGTACTCATCAAGAGTGACAGGATCATGACAGACAAGGACAGACCAAGGATCTGTCACAGATTAGAGGACACTAAGGAGACAAAAAAATTAAACTCAATGTGGGGCTCTGGGTTGGATCCTGGAACATAGATTTGGCATTAGTAACTGGTGAAATCTGAGTAGAGTTTTCAGTCTAGTTAGTAGTATTTTATCAATGTTAATTTCTTGGTTTTAAAGATTATATTGTCGTTAAATAAGATAATAGCATTAGGAGAAGTTGAGTGAAGGATATATATGGAGACTATACTTTTTTGCAACTTTTAAGTAAGCCTAAAATTGTTTCGGGATAATTTTTTTTAATCCTACAAAACTCAAAGTGTATAGTAGTCTGAGGCCATTTAATGTAGGAGCAAAAGGCCCTGTTACATACTTGAGTTGTCTAAAATAATGATTGATATTTAATGTAATGAGCTCAAGGAAGAATTATTTGTAATATTATTTGTTTAATATAAGTTAGAAAGCCTGTAATATATTTTACAAGCATAATTTTTAATATGAAAATTTGGAAACTGTAAACGGGTAAATTTCAATTACTTGGGAAATCGACTTTTTGGACAATTTTATCACCAATGATGCTGTATAATGAATCATTATTCTTTGATAAAAACTTTCCTTTCTGTGTCAGACATATAATTCTCCTTCAATCCTCTTCCCAAGCATAGATATTTTATAACTTATAGTAACTGTGCAGATATCTGATGTAATCCAGGCCTTTATTTGAGACTATAATCTAATTAAATTTGAAAACTGAGCAATGATTGAAGGAATTTTATCACCCCTTGATTTTGGTACTGTGTATGAATAGGGAATTCAAATAATTTTCTTCAAGGCTTACCTCTGATTTCTGCCTTATAAGCAGGAGTTGGATATTTTAGTATCTACAGATCAGCTAGTGTTAATAAAACCATAGCCCTGAGCCCCAAACTTATCTACTAATATTCTCATATTTTTCAATAAAGAGTGGTAATGAGAGGTTTCACCAAAGTCCATGCAAGATGGCCATGATTGGAACAAAGTATGGGAAGCTCCAGTGTCTTAGGCAACTTAATAAGCTGTCACATCATCCTTTTTCTTAGCCTATCATTTAGCAAATAAGCCTACATTTCTCTAAACTATACCATCACACTTCATTAACTGAAGGAAGCTTGTAACAAGTACTTGTTGTGCACCTCCTGTGTATTCAGTGCTGGATGAGGTGCTGTAGGATTCAGAAGTATGTTCCAGTTCTTCTGTATCTTAGAAGAAACTCTTTAAAACCCTCATGGGAGCTTATAAGATTAAAGAACATATGCAGTTGCAAATCAACCAAATTGTACATACTTAAATATTTAGACCATTGGTTTCCAAGCTTATTGAGATCAAGGACTCTTTTTTAGTGTCAGATATTTTACAAACTCTATGTGATAGCTGATAAGTGTTTAGTACTTGTAATTAGGAAAATGTATAATGGCAAAAGACAAGCACAAATTATTTTAGATTAATGTATTTTATCACAAGTGTCTATTAACTTTTGGAAAACAGTAACAAATACATGTGAGGGGCATACAACTTAGTATATGCTTTGGTGCACAGAGGGATTTATAGACCCATGATTTCTTCCCCTGCTCAACCCCATCTCATGCATGCTGGTCCTCAGGCTGTGAGCCACTGTGTTGGAGCATAAATGCTGTTGGAATTCAACTGAGGAAGGCTGTCATTGCCAGAGTCATAATCAGAGCCCCTGGATGGGGCTTAAGGCATGCGTCAGAGGTTTGAGAAGTCAGGAATATGTCCAAGGGAAGCCATGGAAAAGCAGAAATGAGGTAGGCAAATTGAGAGGGAATGAGGAACCAAGGCTGGTTACAGAGGAAAGACATGATGGGAAGTTAGAAAAAATAAAATTGGTTAAACAAGACCAACAGATTATGGAAAGTTTTGAAATCCAAGCACAGGAGCTACAAATTTCTATTAAGGCAAGGCACTGGACCAGGGCTCAAAGGACTGGGCTATAACCCTGGTTCTGCCAGTTACTAGGTTTCAGCAAGTTAAATTTTGGAGCCTTAACTGTCATTATTGGTAAAACTGGGATAATAATACATACCACTCAGGAAAGAGAGCATCTGTGAAATTTCCTTGTGGGCTTTCAGTCCATTTGGGTTGCATCTGAAATAGGGAACTATCTAAGATTATTGAGCAGGGAATCAGCATGATGAAAGTAATATATTAAAGAAGATTAGTTTGGCAGCTCTTTTGCAGTTTGGATTAGAGTCAGGGAAACCAATGAGCAAACTGTCCCAATGATCCAGACTCAAAGACTCTGAAAATAAGGACAAAAGGTGACATGAAAATCAATTAGAATTTTAGTTTCATAAAGCATCAGGGATGAGATGAATCAAAAATGATTTTGCGGTTTTAGAGTTAGTTGCTATGGAGGAATGGCTGATACAATGAAAAAGAAAAGGAAAATGGAGAAAAAACTGATTTGGAGAAAAAGGGTATGAAGTATGGCCATGGTGAATGGCATATGAGAACCAACAGTCAAGTAGAAATCAACTATAAACTCTGGGGAATATGTAATTGGAGTGAAGTGAAATTTGTGCTGGAGATGGCTAGAGATGGCAAGTCACGAAGCCTAGTGGCACTTGAGCTGTGAAATGGATGTGCCACTTATTAGAGGTTTTAAACAGAAAGAAAAACCCAGGTCCTAGGATTAAGCTTGTGTGGTACTTTCTCTTGAGAAACTATTCCAAGGGTGGATCAATTCATTATTCTGTAACTAATGTAAGATGAAATTGAATTTTAATCATCTTATGGGGGGGTTAACTTATGACCATTTTTTTGCTTGTTTTACAATTTACATGGACCAAAAGTATATAAACATGTCATTTTTTTTCTTTTCAAGAGGATGATTGATTATTCATTTATAGCACTGCTCTTAAGATGAGGCATTAAAAAAGATGGGGTCATTTCTTCCTGAATTATGGCAGGACAGCCTGGCAACATTTCTGAGGCTACTGGGTGACTGAGCCACTCATAACAGGTATGTGTCCACTGGGGCACATCTGGCATAAATCCTTTGTGATCTGACTTCTCCCCAGCATCATCATGCAATATTTCCCAGCTTCTTCCAGCCGCACAGATTTGAACTCCAAATATAACAGGTCTATGCTAGCTCTGAGCTCTTGCTCACACTCTTCAGAAGAAGCAGAAACTTGGAATGCCTTTCTCTTCGAGTCTCCTTTTGAAATTTCTCATGACCTAGTCCCATTGTCCTATCTTCCCTGAGACTGTTTCTGATTCCGTAGTGGGCAAGAATCTCACCTTCACTTGTGTGTGCTTCCACCTCTGCACAGCTCTCCTTCCAGTCTACCTTGCATTGTCATTACTTGTTTCCACACTTATCTCCTCCACATGACTGTGAGCTCCAAACAGCAGGTGATGTGTCTGACTCACCCGTGTGCACTCCCCACAGTGCCTAGCCTAGTCCCTCACTTAATGCTTGCTAAATTGAGAAGAGAATGACATTTCCCTGCCCCCAGTCCCACCAGCAACATTTCAGTAAAGCAAAATGGAAGAAAGACAGCCTTGGAAAGCAGGGAAAAGAAGAGCCTTCTGTCTTTGGCTTTATAGGAAAAAGAGCTGGTGACAGCAGTAGGGTAATAGCTGTTTCTGTGGGTAGCCCGGGAGAAAGATATAGTAGGTTCCTGGAGAAGAAACATGAAAGTCTGACTTCTTGTGGAAGCCTGTGGAGCCCTGACTAAGCACTGAAAGCTACTGTTAAGGACCTGACTCTTCCACGGAAAGTTTTAGGTAATGGGGTAAATTTTAAGAAAATGAATATTCAGGGTGGCCCAGCTGTACAAAACGTGGGCAATAGGTTATAAAGGCTCAGGCAGGGACAGTTGAGAGTTGTGGAATGGATTGAAAGGAGGATTATCCCATCCATGTGCAAAAGCTAAATATTAATAACTTAAAACATCAAAATGAGGTGGGGAGTATGGGGAAAAATAAAGGGATTATTTTGGAAAGGAGAAAACTTATCTCAGTCTTGGTTAACCTATTCCCCAAATTATCAAATGAGTAATAACCTATCCCATTTGGTTAAGGCTACAGAACCTTCAATTAAATAGAGGCTGAACATTTAAATTTGATTAAGTAAGGTGACTCTTAATAATACAGGCAATTAGCCTGTGGAATGTGCAGGTGGAGAATGAGAGGGAGGAAACAATGCTGCATTTTAAAAGCTGGTTTTAGTAATTTTTAACATAATACCTTATGCATTTGTAGCACTTTTCAATTTACAGTGCTTCTTAATCTTTGTTATCTCACTTGAGCCTGGCATTCTCCTGTTGGGCAGGTAAAGAAAGCTATGCTCATGCCTGGACTTCCTGTGTTCCTTTCACAGCACCCTGCTACCTCTCTCATGGATGTGAAGATAGATCCAGAGTGTTTAGAACTCTTAGCTGTCATTCAAGTAATACATGACAATGTGGTTTGACATGAGTTATTTGAATGCAAGCCTTGTTTTATTTACTTTTGTAGCTATTCCACATGCCATGTGACACAGCGCGCTGTGTATGCTTAATATCCACTAATATTTGAGAAACATCCTGGCATTGCTAGAAGGTTCCGCAGAGGCAGTTTAGTGGGAGAATAGGAGTGGTGCTGATGGGCAGAGGAGAAAGGAAGAAGGACAGGCCTAGGAGGCTCCAGCTCCTTTAACCCCAACAGCTCCCTTTTATGCGACTTATATGTGTCTTATATGTTAAATGTTAAGAGTTGAATTGTGCCCTCAATTCATATGTTGAAGTCCTAACCCCCAGTACCCTTAGAATATGGATGTGTTTGAAAATAAGGTCTTAAAGAGAAAATTAAGTTAAAATGAGATCATATCAGTGAGTTTTAATTCAATATGACTAATGTCCTCATAAGAAGAGAGATGTGGACACAGAGATCTACAGAGAGAAAACCATGTGAAGACCCCAGAAGGCAGCTGCTATGGTCTGAATGTTCTCCTAGATTCGTGTGTTAAAGCTTAATGGTGATTGTGATAGCATTAAGAGGTGAGGCCTTTAAAAGGTAATTAGGTTATGAAGGCTCTTCCCTCATGAATGGGATTAGCAAATTTATAAAAGGGCTGGAGGAAACTAGCAAGGCCTTTCTGCCCTTCTTCATGTGAGGACACAGCATTTGCCCCTTTTTTGCATTTCTGCCCTTTCACCATGTGAGGACACACAGACAGAGCCATCTGCAAGGAATGTGCCCTCACCAGACACCAAATCTGCCAGCACCGTGATCTTGGACTTCTCAGCCTTTATAACTGGGAGCAATAAATTTATGTTCTTCATAAATTACCCAGTCTCAGGTATTTTGCTATAGCAGCAGAAATGGGCTAAGATAGCAGCCATGTGCAAACCAAAGGAAGAGACCTCAGAAGAAACCAGCCCTGTTGATGCCTTGATCTTGAAATTCTTGCCTCCAGAATTGTGAGAAAATAAATTTCTGTTGTTTAAACCACCCAGTTGTCTGTGGTACTTTTGTTATGGCAGCCCTAGCACACCAGTATATTAAGGTTCTGAAGAGAGTTAAAGGGGGAAAAAAGGAGTTAAAGCACTTAACGTGTTATAAAACTGCAGTTCTATGGTTTAAGATTATCTGTGAGAGTCAGATAAATGCTTATTTACGTTTAAATCATATAAATCATCAGCAAGTAATGATGCTTGAGATGATATAGCTTCATTGGACAAATAGATCAAAACAGCTTCTAAATGTTGTTATTTTCCAGCTCTGGAGTATTAAGAATCAATTTGAGCAAACATTGCATTTGGCATCTTGCAGCATAATTACCATTGTTCCTGAAAAAAAAAAAAAAAGTTTCTAAGCTGCATGTGGCACAAACCTATTCCTTAGCTTCCCACCCTTTGTACGGAATACTTCAAACTCTGAGCATCTTCTAAACCCATGAAGAAAAATTTGGAATCATTTCGCAAAAGCACACAAAAAAGCAACATACATAGTTTTTGAGCATATTTTGAAACCTCTGGGGAAGAATTCTATATCTTTTAATATCACTATTTGTTTCAAAATTATCTTGGGTCTCCTGGAACTGAATAAATCACTAACATTGAAAGATAAGCTAGCTCACCAACATTTTTTAGGATGGTATAGTGTAACCATCACCAATTGAGGATGCAGTTTTACAGCAAGCAGTGTCACTGTCAAGAAAATTTTTACTGCTGTTTACAAAAGGAACTAGTGGAAAGGCCTGTAATAAAATTGTTTCTAAAAGGGCTAGATGTAAACTTGGATATTTGGGATCCATTATTATTTTGCCTGATTCCAAGTTTGTATCACTTGCAAATGAAATGAACATCAGGTTTTTATTTTTTATGCTTGCTGGTGTCACAATACTGAATCTGCTCTGAAGGATTCATATTTTGTATTTTCTAATTTGAACCTAAATTCTATAGGAGTTTTGAATGGAATTAAAACATGAAACGTAGTTATTACTAAGTGTAAACAAGGTTAAAAAAAAATAGGCCAAGTCTATATGTTTACTTTCTTTCATACTAAGCACTGTCTATATGGCATTCTTTAAGAACGTAAGTGGTCCAGGCTCAGTGGTTCACACCTGTAGTCCCAGCACTGTGGGAGGCCAAGGCAGGTGGATCTCCTGAGGTTAGGAGTTTGAGACCAGCCTGGCCAACATAGTGAAACCCCATCTCTACTAAAAATTAGCTGGGTGTAGTGGCAGGCACCTGTAATCCCAGCTACTCAGGAGGCTGAGGCAGGAGAATTGCTTGAAAACCTGGGAGGTGGAGGGGTTGCAATTGAGCGAGGATGCCACCATTTGCACTCCAAACCCTGGGCAACAAAGAGTGAAAAAAACTCTGTCTCCAAAAAAAAAAAAAAAAAAAAAAAAGAGCATAAAGTGATTGGAGCCTTTTAAGAAACAATCAGACAATTGTCTAATTAGGAAGTGGAAAAGAAAACTCTGTTTTATTTACAGTCTAGAAAAATAATACTTTACATGAAAACATAACTTATTCCAAATGATCTGTTGTGTGAGTATCTGGCAAGTTTTTAAAATTAAAATAATTATATGTAAATGTAAATACAGACTATCATTGACCATATTCCAGTGATTGAATATGCAAGCTGATTCTCTCACAGGACCATCCTCCTAGGACATAAACCTGGTGGTAACATCAGCAACCAAAATGCATATTCTGTTATCTCACTGGCACTCAGAACCCTGGCAGGCTATTCCAATAGAAAGGCCTGTGGCTTGTAAAAGCTTATTGGCTTTTGAGCCAAACATTGTTTCTTTACTTAAGTATTGAAGCACATGTAATGTGTCACCTTGAAACCGAGAGTTGAGCAATGAAAGTCAACTGCTACGCAAGGACAATAAAGGGGTGCATCTTCTTGTGTATGCTAGGAGCTGGCAACCTGGCAGGAGTCATTCTAAGTTGTCATTCCCAGACCTTTCTTAAAGGCTGGAGTGTATCATGGTCTTGTACTTACTGCCACAGATCACTTAAGGTTTGCATAATCTATACTACTTGTGAGTGAGATTGACTACAATATCAGGACAAAATGGTGTAATTCATCCTCTGTGAAGAGTCTAAAGTAAATTCCCAATTCAGCATGAGTATGCAATTCACCAGTGTGAGTTCTAAATCAGCATCTCTTTATGTTTTCTAGTATCATGCAATGTACTTGAAATAATAGATATACCCCAAGTTTTCAAAACTTTGGTTGCACACATTTGCTTGTAAGTTCATTTAGAATTCAGAGCATATTTTTTCCTATAGAAATATGATTATGAATATGCCAATAAAATCCAGCTCCTATTAGAGTTAATATTGCCAAAATATTGCAAGGTTTCAACTGTCTTCTTCCCTAATAAACAGAACCAGAACAGAATAAAATGCAATTAGAATTAGCTTCATATTTATCTTGGCCACTTGTGTCTAAGGAAAAGAAGGATCAACTAAAAAAGATGGGGCAGAAAACATGGTCTTCTGGGCACTCGAAAGACGAACATCTTGGTGACATCAAGCTTAAAGATGGGAATGGTTTTCCTTTTCCTGATACAAATGCGCCGTTAACCACGCTCTAATGCTAATGCTTATCGATAATAATTAGTATTAGTCTTTGGGCTCACAGTGACATATAAGGGGAGTGCTTGAGAGAGTAAGGGAAAGAAATGTTTTTAGGCAAACGTGCAGGGATTTGATGTAATGTAAAGAGAAAAGGGGACTCTAAATATAAGCATATATGTGAAAAAAATATTTACCAGAATAGAATTTATGATGAATTTAAGGTCGAAATACAACAAAAAGTCATCAAGTCTATCACCTTCTGGCCTGCAGAGAAAGAAGGAAGGGAGTAGGGCAGAGGCTTGAGATCTGACAGCTCCCTGTTATCAATCTCTCAGTGACATGACAGCTTGACAGCTACCTGGAGGTGGCAAGGGAGCAGAAGGCAGTGAGGAAGAAGGGCTGGAGCCAACTGGATAGCTGTATGAAGGGGGTGTTTGTAGCCTGAGGATGATTCATGACAATAGGTGTTTTAGTATTATACCATTAGTAAAAGTTATTTATAAACCTCATAGCCACTGCAATTTTGTGTCGCTTACTATCTTTCAGGCACTGTGTTAATCCATTTATAAACATTATCACACTTAGCCTTATTAACTTGGAAGAGAGATATAATTACACCTATTTTCCAGATAAGGCAACTGAAGTTACATAGAAGTTTGTGTTGTGTCCAAGATAACAGAGCTAGTAAATAGTGGCCCTGAGACTTGAGCCCTGAGCTGGCCGTACTGAGACGTTGCTCTGGCCTAGAATGAGACATGAGCCCATGCTCTGATCCATATTGAGGTTTCATGGCATTAAAATATGAGAGAAAAAATGTGCACTTAGAACAGTGTTTGGCACAAAGTAAATATTCATTAAACATTGTGATTATCATCTACCTAAGTAAAATATTGCTTATAAAATACCAACAGGGTCACTGTTGGGTCTTGGTATTTATTATAGTTTTTCCTTCATTTTGGTAGTCTTTCTCCACCCTTCAGGCATCTCATGGTTATACATTTCTAACTTCTCGAAAATCCACTGATTTTTCTTTCCTGTGCTTAACAAACCTACAAGCTTGCAAGAACAAGGACTGTTCCTTGAACATAGTAAGCACTCATGAAATATTTGTTGGATGGGATCGTTTAATTCAACAACTAGATCACTTACTTTGGCAAGAAGGCACAATAAAAAATTTAGTTCCATGCAGAAATGTCTGTACCATATATATATGTTATAATATAACTTAAAATTTTGAAGTAAAACATTAGAAACCGAGTAGGACTTTTTTTTTTTTTTGTCCTGACACTGTAGTCACATATCCTATGGCATACCATACATACCATTAGGCTTTCCAATGTAAATAGTGTATTTTCATGTTTATACTTAACTAACATGAGGAATTTAGCATTGCTCTTCACCAGTTATATAAGACACCTCATTTGAATTTTTGAATTCTATTGAATATTCTATTGAATTCTATTTGCATTCTATTGCACACATGGCACGGTGCCTTTCTTCTTACATTTTAAAAACTTACATTTAGAAACAAGAGTGAATATTGCCACTAAGAAAGTTTATAATCATGTTTCTGAGATTTATATTCTATCTGCTTTTCTCTGGCTGTGTATCCATTCACAGGTGTAAAAAACAAGAATATTTTATTCTTGTTCTGATATGTCCTACTAATACATGTTTATGGACTAAAATTGCCATGGTTATTAAAAGAGTCTGTCACATTTTCTAAAGAGTGTGGGTATTGCCTGCACAGCCTGGCTGAATTCCAATTTGGGTAATTACATTCGGCATTCCGGTTACCTTAGCAATCCTCTCTTTTGCTCCATGGGTCCTCACGGTGGTTGAGCTCAGCTGAGATATTCCTGTTTGCTGTCCTTAGTTCTAAATAATAGTAGCTGAGGGGTTCTAGTCTTTGGAAATTTAATTTTCATCTATTTTAACAAACAAAATTTTGTACACATTTTGGGGTGTATACTAAAACCTGGCTTTCTAACTGAAATTCCTCTTGGAGTAGAGTGGGCAGTCTAATCAGGGAGGAAATTGTGATCCTTGATTTCTTTCTCTGTTCTTGATCATATTTATTATTCCTATGGAAATTGGAGCAATTTTCTAAATTTGTTTTATCTCCCCTGCCTCTGAAACTTCATAGCAATTTTCTGGAACTTCTGTTATTGTTCTTATAGTCTGCCTTGAAGTAGAGCTTCTTGTGGGCTTATCCTAGGCCTGTGACAAATGCTAAACTTAGAACACTCTAAGGACCTCCCTACTTTGTTTTCCCTGGTGGAAACTTTCACAGAATGACATGTTGTAGTTGCTCATTAAATGATGAATGAATGATTTCCCTTTAGGTTAATGTTATTTACTATTAACGACTGAGCCTGTGTTTTGAACACAGACTGTTTATTATTCAACCTAATACAATCGTTTCAATGGAAATATTTTGGTTCCTGGACATTGGCATAACTATATCATGGCAGGTTGTGCATAGGGGCAGCTGCCTCCCACTGTGCAGCCTCAATATACTGTTGGAAAGCTTAAGGGTCCTGAAAGAACCAAGCCAGAGTTATTATAAGGCTAGTATTGGGACTACAATCAGTTTATTCTGCACTGGACAGTTGAATCTGATCATAAAGGGTAATTCAAAGCAGAGGGTTCCCAAACTTTGAACCACTACATCAAAAAAGAAAAAAAAAAAAATGGAGAAGAATGGTCACAAGTAGACAGTATGGCTTTAACTGTCCCATCCCTCCTACCAAAGGACATTCTCTTTCTCCCACTCAAGGAAACATATTTGAATGTAAATGTCTTAGACTAACTTTACTGCAGGGTTGAACTTGAATTGGCTTTAACTTAAAATTTAAAATGTAAGAAATTCCTAATTGTCATTACTCATTATAAGGAATGAAATTCTTGCGACATATCCCTTAACAGATCTCCATGCATTGTTGTCTTAATACAGATTTAGATTGTTCTCAAGGGCTTCGAAGGACTCTCTCTTATATCTGTAAGCCATATCTTGGGGAACTACTCATCTTGTGCTTGGTACTTAGGTAACACCAAATTACTATTCATTCCCTTCTCTGCACACAGAGGGGTTTCTTTGGCCTGGAACGCCATCTTAGTATTCCTGCCTGGCTGACACTTGTGCATCCCTCAAGACTGAATAAAAAGCCTAGAGGAAGGGGTAGGTGCCCTTCCTCTGTGGTTCTGTCCCATCCTGAGTTTACCTTTGCATTTCTCCCTTGTTTTAGCAATGATCTATTTTTGTATATATGCCTTTTCTGTTACTATTGGTGGAACTGAACTAAGATTTCTTAGACATTGCAAGTATACAGCAAAACTGCTTGCTAAGGAGCCATTTCCTTATTGAAATATAACTTTTCCTAGGACTGTAGTCTTCAAGGAGAAAGTGCAAGGAAGATCACATTTACCTGTGTTTCTTTTTCTTCTTTCTGTACATTAAATGCAGTCAACTATTTACTGTTAGGAAAAACCCCATGAATTTGTTTTATAGTAAATGAGAAAGGAGCTTAATTACTTTCTAGTTCAGCTCTTAGAACACTCTTTCTAAATGATTTATCTGTAAGCCCCAAATTCCTAACTTGTGTTTTGGAATTGCTATTTACTAGTTTTGGAAAATTTTAAATTAAATCTGTTATTCCTTCCCTTTAGGAGCACTGAAAAAAAACGAATAAAACAAGAGAAAAGAAAGAAATCTTTTGTCCTCCCTTTAAACCCCAGCAGGAAATGAGTCATTTTGGTAAATGTTTCTATTATTTAAAAATCAGAAGCTCATGGGTTTTACTCTAAGATTGACTCATTGCTATAATGCCATGGTGTCAATGAACACCAAATCAGAAAGCTACATTGTATTTAAAATGTAAAAAAATGATTATTGTATTCCTTCAAGAGGCAGTGTGATATTGTCAGAAGGTCACTGACTTGAGCAGGAGAAGACTAATGGTCCAGTCTCAGATTTGCCACCAGCTATGGGACTTTGCCTCTTTGAAACTCGGTCTTCACTTTTGCAGAATGGTGAAATTTGGAATTGGGCTGGTAAAACAGTAGCAACCACAACAACTAAAACTAAAAATCTGGAAGAAATGTCCAACTACTCTATAGAAGGAAACAATTGGAGGAAATCCAGACATTTTCTAAAGATCCTCCCTTTCAAATGGATAGTTGAGAAAACATGTTTTAGTTCTTCCATTTGATAAGGTTACGAAATATGTAAAAAGACTGATGACAAGGTAAAGGTTTAATTTTAAAATCTTGCGTGTACACCTGGGATACAATATTGAAAATCAGGAGGCTTGTGGTCTGGTTCTGCTTTTGGAAGAAGGCTGGCATTATAGTACCCTAAAAAGACTCTATAGGGATTGTTAAGCCAAATGAAGCAGCTTTGGCCAAATCTAGGAGGCAATATTGCCCAGCTGTAAGGAGCATGGGCTTTAGAATATCTGGTTGCTCCTTATTAATGGTACAACTTTAGGCATGTTATTTAACTTCTGCGGAAATAAAGTTTCTTATTTGGAAAGTGAGGATCATAATATTGACCCACAGGACTTTTTGAAAGATTACTTGGGTTAACATATGTTAAGGGTACAGTAAATAACAGCAATTATTGTGAGGTGACAAATTATTATTTGTAGTCTGAGTCAGATGGGGATTGAGTCCCAGACTTGTTGGGGCAATCATCTCAGACTTAGTGGCAAGAGTCTTTACTCCTAATGATATTGATAAACAACATTTATAGAGTGGGTTATAGAATTGCACATAGATTATCTCGTTTGCTCATTATAATAATCCTGGATACAGCTAAAGGTCACCCAGCTAGCAAGTAACAGAGCTGGGGCTCAAACCACATTTTCTGCTTCCTAACCCTTATTCTGTCCATTGGGATTCTAGTACTACTTAGCACCAATGAGTCTGTGGCCTAGGTTAATTGCCCAGCTTCTCATAAAATAACTAGGAAAGCTTTAAGAATACTTTCATAATTTCAGATAGTTTGTGGACAGGTAAATGTAAATTCTGATGAAAATATATTGAAACACAACTTTATCGTAAGTAGTATATTGCTATTACTACATATATAAATAAAAAATTCAGAATAATTCTGACCTTTGTTTTGGGGACTGGGATAGTGAAATTTAGGAGGGATTCACAGAGACCTTCAACTTGCGTGGTAACATTGTACTTCCTGAACTGGGGATAGATATACAGTAGTTGGTATATTATTTGTTCTTTTTATCTAATTGATATCAGAAATATGTTATAATAAAATTTTCCAAGAAAGACTAGAAGGAAACTTACACAAATAGAGAAATATACTGGTGCATAATAAATTTATTTTAATATTTTCCTAACCTAATGCAGAAATGTTTTGCAATGTACATTCATAATATAAGGAGAAATTTAAGCATTATAAAGAACACATTTATATTTCCTAATAGCCCTAGCACTTCTCATAGTTAATCCTGACTTTACATTTGGGTACATAAATAGATCTGTATTTCTCTTGGCTGAGACTGAGGATGTCATGGCAGCAGTGTTAAGAAAAACTAAGAAAATTAGTACTTTTTCACCTTGTTTATGAACAGCTTATTTTGAAGAATAGACAGTTTCTAATTTCTGCCAGTCAAACAAAGGTGCAAATGAACATCAGCTGCTGGCAACATGTCAGAATCCTTATAGCACTACTGCCCAAGTGACCCAAGTTCCCGCAGGCATAATGCTTTATAGCTTACAAAGACTTTCTATATACCTCATCTCATGGGAGCCTCACAGAAACCCTGTGATAGATTCATCACTATTAGCATTTTCACCATTTTAGAAATTGAAGAAACCAAAGGGCTAATTGTAGGATAAATCAGAACTAGGACTGGAACCCACATATTTTTACTGCAAAAGCCCATGATTGTCTTAACTACATCATAATGTCCTTTTATTTGCAGCTCTCCGGAGATCTGATAGTTTCTTTTCCTGAGCTAATCACTTACACCAGCCTCTTGGTTTTTTAAACTTTTCTTCTAATGTTAAAGCTCTTGACCTCTTTCTTATTGCAATAATTAAATATGACTAAGACTACTCTAGAGTTTACCAAATGTCCATGGGTTTCAATGATCCTAGGCTGTTTATATACTTTCTGTACAGCTTTTTCTTATAGTAGCAGAAAAAGTAAGTTGACTTTTTCATTGATGTTAGGAAATATAAGGATATCAAGGCAAACACTCCACCACCCATCCTACCCCCCAGCCCCAAATTAACCAAACCACACAGCAACCCTGTTGTTTCTCCTGGGGCCCAGAATTTTGTTAGTGGTTTAAGTGAAGACAGAGGATTCTCTGTATTTTTGTCTTAGCATCTAGCACATTGCCTTGCATTTGGCATTCAATTAATTTGTTTTAATTTTACCTAAACCCTTACATTATCTAGTTCTAGCCTGTGTCTCTGCTGAGGTAAAAAGCACAATTGTACTCAAATTGGTCAAAATAATAATTTAAAAGAGATCTTTAACGATCATTTACACAGAGACCCATGCTTTTTTCTTCATTCTTAAAAACTTTATGCCATATTATAAATTTTACTGCAAATGTTCATTCTCAATGTGAGACTCACTTTTGAGAGAATTAATTCATACCTTCCAGTTCCTTTTCTGGGAGATATCTTTTATTCTTCCTACTAATTTATCCAAAAGAGAAAATAATGTTTCATACTAACCAAAAATGAAGACTACTATGTGAACAATGAGCGTGGTGCTTTTTCTTGCATGATTGCATTTAGTTCTCCTCATTGACCCTGAGAGGTAGGTCATGTTATCCTAATTTTACAGATGAGCAAACAGATTCAAGGGGGAAAGTAACCTGACATGTACACATCATACACCGAGAAGTGGCAGAGCAGGTGTTCTGGAATCTTTTCATGGCATCGCAATCTCTACAAAGATGAAAGGTAGAGGGAGAACAATCATTTTATGGACCATTTTTGCAGGAGCTTCTTCATGGTCATATTGTCCACTGTTTATACTGTCGACAGACCAGCAATCGCCTTCATAAGATATCTGGCTTTATGACCCATGGAAAATGGGTTAAACTATTAATACAGAAAGAAAGCACTTAAAGGTTGTGGGTGAATTTGGGAGGTATACTGAGGAACTAGTTTTCATATGCAATAATACAGCTTGGAGAGTAATTTAACTAAATGTCTTAACGATTAAATACGTATATTTATGAATATGAATATACACACCTGAATATATATATGTCCACACATATATAGTCCTCAAATGTTCCAGGATGAGGCTGAAGCTCAATTCGATTCAGCAAATATTGTGTGTGTGTGTGTGTGTGTGCACGCGCGTGTACACACAAACTTACTAGGTGCCAAATACTCATAAGGGAATCCAAAGATGAGTGAGATGTGATTTCTGCCCTGCTGGAAGTCAAGATCTAGTGAATAGAATTGAGGTTGATAAATAGCTTCAATATAAGACAAAACATGGATTTATTTTTCTTCTCATTTCTTAATGGATGATATTTACCAGGATTTTATCTTCAGCCATTCCCATTTCGTACTTTCTTCTTACCCTCAGAAAAGCATCTATTTTCTTTATTTTGACCACCAATAATGATCTGTAGCTCCACAAGTTTATCTCTCATGGATTCTAATCTCCTATTGATAGCTGGCTTCTGCACATTTCTGACTGTGTTCCTTAGATATTTTAAATGCTAAATATACAGAAGCATTCCTCCTTTTTGTAGTCTCTGTTTAGTTTAATGGCATCACTCTGCATCAGTTTTCTAAACTAGAGACCTCAATTGTATCATTTATCTATCCACCAGCTTCCCATCCCTCATGTTCAATTGTTCATCAAGTCCTGTGAATGTTATCTTCTAAACATGCCTTAAATGTGATCTTGCATCTCTATCTTCACAGCCACAGGTTCAGTTCAGTTGCATTTCATCTCTTACCTGGACTACTGCAATCATCCAGTGATTGTCTTAGCCTTTTATTTCATCCCATTCAAAGTCATTTTTAATACAGTTGCCTGGTTAATCTTTCTAAAATATAACTGATAACATATTTTTTACTTGCTAAATGCTTTCAATGCTTCCCTCCTGCCTCCTGGAATAGGTTCAAATCATTATGATAGCCCTGCTAATCTGTTATTGATCTATTATTTCCTGCCACTCCTCTTTTGCCAAGTACACCTGACTTTGGTTCTGGGCTAATATTCAGTTGTTACGTACAAAGGAAACAATCATCGATTCTGATTGGTCAGTACTCATTCAACACTGATTGTTAAATATTTTGAATATCGCCTGTTCTTTAGTAGTACCAAATTGTCTTCCTCCCCAGTCATGCACATATTTTTATGCTTCTGTGCACTTTGAATAATCACTTTTATCTACCAGGAACGTTCTTCTTTTTTCTTTACCTGGTAAGTTATTATTAATCCTTTGAGATCCCACTCAAATATTACCTCCTCTGTAAAATCTTCCCTGCCCTCCCTCCACACAGGCAAAATTTTTCTTCCTTCCCTTGATTAAAGCACTTATCATGTTATATTGCAGACAGCACTTACTGACTTAGGGGATTTTAAGAAAAAAATATTTTAAATCTCCAACATGTAGCTTACTTAGTATTTGGTATACAGCAAAGGCTCTCATAAAACATTTATTGAATTCATTGATAGATCTAAAAAAGTTTTATGGGATGGAATTCAAGATTAATTTTGAAGACTAGGCTGAGGAGTGAGGCTGGAAAGACATTCCAGGATGGAAAACTGCATGTGACAAGGGGCAGGAAAGGTCAGTATATTATGGAACAGTGAGCCTAAGGTTAAGATGCAATGGGTTATAGGTAGTGGTTTAAGATAAGTAGGTTGGGATCAAAGAGTGGAGTGCTCCAATAGCCGTATTAAGAATTTTGGACTATATCCTATGCCTTAGAAGACTGTGAGCATGGGTGACATTTTCCTCTATGTTTCAGCGAGACATCTCTAACAGCACTGTACTATGTACATTGAAGACCGGGAGCCTGCAGGTGGCCACATTCCCAAGTAGGGTCAGATGAAAAAGTTGCCATCTAAATCTACGAGAGTGCAGAGGTGGAAATAAAAATGAAATTCATTTTGGAGGCAGAATTGGCAAGATTTTATAATTAGTAAAGTGTATGACTAAAGAAAGAATGAGAAATCAATTATAATTACAATATTTCAAAATTAAGTGACTAAGAGACCAGAGATGGTGCATCATGGGATGATTCACAGAGGTTATGTTTGGTGAATTAAAACAAGACAGAAGAACATAGATGCTACCAGCTATAGACACATATTTCTACTATCCTTGGAGTCTTGATTAAAAGTTTACCTCATATGTTTTCTCTGTGTTTTTCTATGTTTAATTTCCAAGTGTAGTTAGAAGCCTCACTGGAAAATTCAGAAGCAATGGTAATAAGCACTATCAGTCACTATTGTATGGACTTGTTAAAGATAATCCAACTAACAGAGATAATTATAAATGTTCCTTTTTTATGGAACTGGGAGCACAAATGTTACCTCTCAAACATTCATTGTCAAAGCAACTTATTTTATATATTGGAAAATACATTATTTTGTATTATTGGCTACACCAAAACATCATTAACTTAAAACACAAGAGAGAAAATACTTACTTAACAGGGTTCGAATTGCTCATGTTGACCAATATGGTAACCACGAGCCACATGTAGCTGTCTAGCACTTGAAAGTGGCTAGTCCAAACTGATACGTGCTGTAAATATAAAATGTACACTAGAGTTTGAAGACTTGGTACAAAAATGAAATAATGTCATATATCTTATTAATAATTTCTTAGTTCTCTTACATGTTGAAATGATAATCCTTTGGATACATTGGTTAAATGAAAGACATCAGAATCAATTCATGTGCTCCTAGGAACATTTAGAATTACATATGTTGTTCACATTATATTTCTGTTGGACAGTGCTGGAATGGTGTTCTTATTTAGCAACCAACCAACAGGTATCTTTTTAGTTCTTATGTACAGATGATTAAGCCGTGAAGTTAGATGAGAAGTTGCAATTGCATAAAATGATGTATTTTAGGGCTTAATGACATTTCAATCAATATACAAAATGTTGGTTAAAAAAGCAGATCGAAATGTCTGTGGATTTGATCTGTCTCCCCTTTTAAACATTAGTTCAGTTTTTTAACATTGTCTCACCAGTATCCTATTAGGTGATTTATAATGATCCATTAAATCTTCTGTTTGTTACAAAACAGTCAGGACTTTGATTTACAAGTTCCCTTTGGTTAGTGGAAAAGAATTAGCACATATCCACATATGGGTGGCAAGGATGTAGAGGTCTGGAATAAAATCACTATGCTTTGTCCTCAAACTATATACTCAACATATTTTATTCATTCTCTGAAGAGTCAGAACATACTTCTCAGTGTCATAGGCCTTGGAGTCATCCAGAATATTATTTGTTAGCAACAGCACACAAGAAAGAAAAGAAAGAGAAGAGAGAGAGGAAGGAGGAGAAGGAGAAGAAGGAGAAGGAGGAGGAGGAGAAGAAGGAGAAGAAGGAGAAGGAGGAGGAGAAGGGGAAGGAAGAAAAGGAGAAGAAGGAGGAGGAGAAGGGGAGGGAGGAGGATATTATTTGCACTTTATAAATATTGATGCTTTGAATTAAAAGATATTTTCTATGTGTTGACAGCCTTACTGATATTATATTTGCACTATTCTTCCAGATAAACCATGTGAATTTCTGTGATTGTACAGAATTCACTATTTTTTAAGTAAAATGACTTGTCATTGGACAATATTTTAATTTCAGTTTTTTGAGCAAGGCACTTGATTTTTTTATGCCTTAGTTTCTTCAATCTTCAAATAGAATAGATTTTATTTTGTTTTATTTTATGGTAATGAGAAGTAAATGCTTTATTTTTTAAAAGCTAAGTCTCTAATTATAATGAAAAGTGCTTCAATGCTACAGCAATAAACAATATCCTGAGTAGATCATAAGTGGCAAAACAACAATGTAATACAGACGATGCAAAGCATTCTTTGAAAATGGCGGCTTCGTTTTGAAAGAATTTCTGTTGCGTTAGAGTAGTGCCTATGAAAATAAATAAGTAGTGGAAAACCATTCCTGAGTACTCAGAAAGTATTTATGAATACCAAGATACGAATGTAGTTTGGCTTTGCAATTCCCAATTAATAGCCTGCCTAGGAACATCTCTTATTTAAAAAGGGTTGCCTGAATTAAGGTTAAGTTATGTTTGGTTTCCCAAGTGCCAGTCAGGATGTGTTTTATATTCCGATTACTAAAAGCATTTTATTTCCTTTTAAAAGAAAATTTGCATGAGTTGCTGAATAGCTCACATCATGGACTAAAATGCTCTAAAAGTATGTACAAACCAAGCAAAAAGAGGAAAATGGTTAACTTTTCAAATGAATACTGTGAATTGAATTATTCAAGACTAGACTGCATATTCAAATATGAGTTATGCATTTTGACAAAACATTGTTAACATTTCTGTTGACTATGAATAAGTATTAATAATACACAGATTGTACCTAGTATTAATAATACATAGATTGCACCCTGCATTCTGGCTGCAAAATATGCCAAATGTACCATTGTCTCTATGCATTCAGAGTGGTATATATTTTTGAGTCTGCATTGTAATATATGCTACTAGTCTCAATATCTGCTTAGTCTCAAAAGAAAGTATCTGTGTAAATGGATTATTTTTATATAACTTATATGTTTTAAAATACCAATGACACTTAAAACATTTTGTTTTTTAAATTAAAATCTTTAAAATAAAAGGAATTAATGCATTTAAACAAAAAAACAAAAGCATTTTTTTCACTGAAGTAAAGACACATGAAGATTTTCTGCCAGGTCAAGCCATCTTTCTGGATTAAGGTAGTAGACTGGTCCCCAAATAAGGAGGAACAATGTCGGCAGCTAAAGTAGCTCAGGGATATGAAGCAGTCTTCAGCTTTCAACCCGTATGTTTATTTTGAGCTCAACGTTTGGCTATTGATTCAATAATTGTTTATTGAGTTCCTTTTATGCATCAGGCCTTAGCAAAATAGACATAACTGCAGGCTCATGGTACTTACAAACTATTGGGGGTTGGAGGAGGGGATTAACAAATAGTGACTAGACAATTGTGCAAGTAAGTACAGTGGTAAGAAGTAGTGGTTAAGAGCACACACTCGGAACCCAGGCTTGAGTTTGCAACCTGGCTCTACCGCTTGCTAGCCTCAGAATCTTATGCAAGTTACTTTATGTTGATATGCCTCAGTGTCTTCCTCCACAAGGTTGCTGTGAGGTTTCTGTTAAAACATACAGTAGTCTAGCACATAGTAAAATTTATATATTTACTATTAGCATTCTTTTTCTTACACTGTAATAAGGGCTGCAAGAGTATATAGCACCAGGTGACTGGAACTGGGTGTGGGAGTTTGGAGAAAGCTTTCCTAAGGAAAAGATGTTTGAATTAGCATCTTAAAAATGGGTAGAACTTATATAGATTGAGAAGATTGGAGGTGTTGAAGGGAGTGGGATTGAAGTGTTAAAGAACTTTCCAAGCAGTGAAAATAACATGTACAAAGACTCTGAGACAAGAGGAAACATGGTAACTAAAGGGCCCCCAAAGCAGCCCAGGGTAGCTGGAGGGAGGGAGTGAGATGGGGAACCAAAAAGAAGGTTGATGATCTTTGCTCACAAGAGGAACTCAGGTTTTGCTTCTCCCCCCGCCCCGCCTTCTGTCTCTCTGTCTCTCTCTCTCCTCTCTCTTTCTCACAAGGGAGGGAGAAGATATTTTCTGTGTCTTCTCTGCTCAGCCTTGGAATTAAAAATAATTTACAAGTGGCTCTACATATATAACCAAAACACAACATTCTGTCTAAATATAAGATATGAATTAAATTGTCGCTTGGTATTCAACTTATCTTTTTATTTACATCATAATCCTCTATTTGTGTTTATGCTCCACAGCCAAGCCAAAGTGGTGCAACTAGCTGGAAGGTTCCTTTTTTTTTTAGAATACTCAATACAAAAGAGGTGGCATGGATGGGTACTAATTAAACCTAAGTAGTAAGGGACTTAAGGAAAACGAGATTTCTGTATTTCTCCTAATGGGATGAATGTCATGTTCCAATTCCTACTTTATGTAAAATCCATTGTACAATATGTAAAATAATTCTCCAAATCTTGATTTCCTCAATTGAAAATGACCCTGAGCATAAACTATAAGTAGAGGAAGGTTTGAATTTCTTGATCTTTGGCACTCTTTTGTTCTCTCGGTACGTGAAGTCTTAAATCAGCAGAATAATTTAGGAATAGTAGATATTGAAACAACTAATTTTTCTTTTCTGTAATCTGCATAGACTTCAAAATGCCTACAAAGCACAAAGTGCCAGTTCATATAATTTGTTGGCAAGGATAAAAAGAAGAAAGGAAATTATTTCCTAAGCGTGTGAATCAGCCCAGCTTTAACAGATATTTTCTGTCATGTGCAGCCTGAGGGCTTATGCCTATCTGAGCTTTATTTGACAATTACCACTTGCCAGCATAATTAAATGATAATTTATAAATACTAAGAAAGCATAATGGGGAAGAGCAAATAGGTGCTTATCAGGGCATTGAATAAAGTTGATCTGCTCCAGTGGCAATTTTCATCTCTTATCTTGGTTGTTAACTGGTCTCACTTTGTATGCTTGTTTTGTTTAGGTTTGATATTTGTTAGGGTGATATTATCTACCTCATATACACCTTTTCCCGCTATACAAAATTCTAATATTTCTTTTGGTATTCATTTTGCAACCAATATATTTACAAAATATTGCTTATATTTTAATTCATAATGTAAATTTAGGATTTAGAATTGCACATATTACTAGACAAAACCCCAAATAAATTAGTAATTTTTCTGTTTGTCTCCCCTTCCCCCCCTTTTTTCAGCGAATAAGGTCTTTTCTGTGTTGTGTGTGTTATTTTCTTTTAATCTGTTTTTTAATCACCTGGGCTTTGCACTTAATTACATTCCACAGAGTCTCTTCATCTATTTCCTAGAATGCGGGTAGATTTTTTATAAGTAAGAGAGAAAGCACACATGGAAGCCATGGACTCCGGTGAGGAGGGTTTCCTAATCTTGCAGTGATAAGAATGATACTTTATATGCAGCATGGACATTTTGCTATGTTCCTACTGAATATAGAAATTACTCAAAGAAGAATTCTGTAGGGCAGACAGCTTTTGTACTATCAGTAGCTCTCCTCAAGTTTTCTTACCTATTATAAATATAGGGCAATCTCTGCAGAAGTTGTGGTGAGGCCTTGGACAGAAACACAGATTTGTCCTGGGTAACCTAGATAAAGCAGTGCAAGAGCAATCTTCTATTTGAATGGAAACAATCAGTAGAATGACAAAAAAAAAAAAAAAAAATGAATTTCCGTGCCTTTAGAAAAGCAGGTTTGAGGAAGGCAAATGGGAGAAGAAAGCAAGACACATTAGTGGGTCACGAAGAGACTAAGGTCTCTCTCTCTCTCTCTCTTTTTTTTTAGCCATCACAAAATTAAATAATTTTGGTAACTACTGATTAGGATTGTGGTGGTTTGAGTGAAGAGTGTGCGAATGGCTTATCAGGAGAATAACAAAATAAAGGGCTTTGGTGTTTAAAGTTGTCAATTCCTCAAATTATTCAGCATTTTGTCCTTATAAATAGCAATTATTTGCCATTTCAGAGCTGAAAATTATCTTTCATATTCAAATATTTAAATATACAGTGCCATTACTGGGGCAAAAAAAAAAAAAAAATTCCTAATGTTGGAACAGATTTTTATACAAGGAATAATTTGAAAGTGGTGGATTAGTTTCCACCTTTTGAAACACAGTGCTTTCTGTAATCTTCAAACATTATTTAGGATAATGGAAGCCATCATCCTGGTTCTCAAATGTTAGCACTTCCATTAGAATTTGCAGCTACCTCTTATTTTTTATATTAAAATACAAGGCTTAAAAGGTATTATCTTACTAAAGGGGGGCAATTGTAGAGATGATTTGATTGAATAAAGGAAAAAGCTGTACAGGCCTTTTAAGATCAAGGATGTATTGATGGAAAGCTATCATTAGAGACAATTAATGTTCTCCAAGGGAAGAAATTGATTATGGACAAAGATGGACCCTAAGGAGCAGATATGTCTTAATGCCCTAAGGCCTTAAGGATTATACATCTCATTCACAGCATCTGTATTTTAACCCTTTGTTGTAAATAGAATACTGGCTTATTCTTGCAGTGACATGAATTAAATTTATAAAAAGGATTGTGCCTTGTAAAAGATGCTCATAATGATTGACTTTTGACTCTTTAAACAATATTAAAATAATTAAATTCATGGTATCTTATCTCTATATTGCCCTTTAGAGTAGAACTAGACATAGATTTGTAGAAGAAATAAAATTAGATAGTGATGGCTAGTCTTCAGCATTATGGGAGTGTGGTAACACCCAATAATTATGGTTAAAGACATGTTTTCATTAGGAGCCCCTGAACTTCAGCTGCATTTATGTTTCCAAATAACATATCCCTTTAACTTTGCTTGTCCTTCCTATAGATCTTGTACAAAGCATTCATCATGTTGTTAGCCAGTCCCTAGCAGCCGCAGATCACAATTGGGTACTTAATAAGGTGGCAACCCTACTGGGAACATTTCACATAATTATTCTTAGCAGAAAGAAGATTGTTATGGCTTTTTTTTTTTCCTTTTTGAGTCTGGCAAAATTCCAGGTGATTTAGTTTGAGCTCCTAAAAACCTGTTTTATATCATCGGTGAATTATACTTCATCCTCACGTCCCTGCCATGTATATTGCGGCCAGGAGACAGTGTTTCATTGTACAATTGGTCTCCTATACCAGCCAGCCCCAGAACCAGTTCTACAACCAGTCAGTGATGCAAACTGCTTTTTGGCCATAGGTTTCTGAGCATGTCAGTCTGAGCATGGAAGTACTTTTGGAAATCAATCAAGACCACCACACTCTCTCTGATGGTGTATTATGATTATCACTAAAAACACACGAGAAACTCACACATGAAGTAGTAAACAACTTATCAGGAGAGCTCTGTGATTTTACGTACCATTTAAGGGAAGGGAGTTTAGACCCTTGGCCCTAACTTTGAGCTTCTAAGTTGAGAAATAACTGGCATTTAGTTAACCCAGATCATTAAAGGAGTTTAGACTTCAAGTTCTAACAATTTAAAGCTATTGATTCTAACAATTTAAAGCTATTGATTCTCCTGGACCTTAAAGATTATGCATTTCATTCACCATGGCTGAATAAGTTTGTCCAAATATTTCAAACTATTTGGAAATAATTATTTTAAAAACAGTGGGCAGTTAAGCATGATACCTTATATTATGGTACTACTGGATTATAAGTTTAATTCTCCCAGCTGCATGGCCAACTACTGTCTCCTCTCATATGTGAAGACAAACATCTTCACAAGTAAGAAGAGAGTTTCCTAGATGGTTCTTCTTAACAGGAAAAACGGAGCACAGGATATACATAATCTTTCTTTGATTTAGACCTACAAATAGAACATACAAGAGATGTGACGAACCTCTTCAAAGAGAACTACAAACAACTGCTCAAGGAAATAAGAGAGGACACAAACAAATCAAAAAACATTCCATGCTCTTGGATAGGAAGAATCAATATCATGAAAATGGACATACTGCCCAAAGTAATTTATAGATTCATTGTTATCCCTGTCAAGCTGCCATTGACTTTCTCCACAGAATTAGAAAAAAACTACTTTAAATTTCATATGAAATCAAAAAAGAGCCCTTATAGCCAAGACAATCCTAAGCAAAAAGAACAAAGCTGGAGGCATCACACTACCTGACTTCAAACTGTATTACAAGGCTACCATAACCAAAACAGCATAGTACTGGTACCAAAACAGTTATATAGACCAGTGGAACAGAACAGAGGCCTCAGAAATAATGCCACACATCTACAACCATCTGATCTTTGACAAACTTGACAAAAACAAGCAATGGGGAAAGGATTCCCTATTTAATAAATGGTGTTGGGAAAACAAACTAGCCATATGGATAAAACTGAAACTGGACCCCTTCCTTACACCTTATACAAAAATTAACTCAAGATGGGCTAAAGATTTATATATAAGACCTAAAACCATAAAAATCCTAGAAAACCTAGGCAAGAGCAATACCATTCAGGACATATGCGTGAGCAAAATCTTCATGACTAAAACACCAAAAGCAATGGCAATAAAAGCTAAAATTGACAAATGGGATCTAATTAAACTACAGAGTTTCTGCACAGCAAAAGACACTATCATCAGAGTGAACAGGCAACCTACAGAATGGGAGAAAAAATTTGCAATCGATCCATCTGACAAAGGGCTAATATCCAGGATCCACAAGGAACTTAAACAAATTTACAAGGAAAAAAACAACCCCAAGAAAAAGTGGGCAAAGGATATGAACAGACACTTCTCAAAAGAAGACATTTATGCAGCCAACAAACATGAAAAAAAGCTCATCATCATTGGTCACTAGAGAAATGCAAATCAAAACCACAATGAGATACCATCTCATGCCAGTTAGAATGGCAATCATTAAAAAGTCAGGAAACAACAGATGCTGGAGAGGATGTGGAGAAATAGGAATGGAATGCTTTTACACTTTCGGTGAGAATGTAAATTAGTTCAACCATTGTGGAAAACAGTGTGGTGATTCCTCAAGGAGCTAGAACTAGAAATACCATTTGACCCAGCAATCCCATTACTGGGTATATATCCAAAGGATTATAAATCATTCTACTATAAAGACACATGCACACGTATGTTTATTGCAGCACTATTCACAATAGCAAAGACTTGGAACCAACCCAAATGCCCATCAGTGTTAGACTGGATAAAAAAATGTGGCACACATACACCATGGAATACTATGCAGCCATGAAAAAGAATGAGTTCATTTCGTTTGCAGGGACATGGATGAAGCTGGAAACCATCATTCTCAGCAAACTAACACAGGAACAGAAAACCAAATACTGCATGTTCACACTCATCGGTGGGAGTTGAACAATGAGAACATATGGGCATAGGGAGGGGAACATCACACACTGGGGCCTGTCGGGGGTTGGGGGGCAAGGGGAGGGATAGCATTAGGAGAAATATCTAATTTGGATGATGCATTTATGGGTGCAGCAAACCATCATGGCACATGTATGCCAATGTAACAAACCTGCACGTTCTGCACATGTATCCCAGAACTTAAAGTATAATAATAATAATAATAATAATAATAATAATAAAAGCAAAGAAAGATTATGGCTAATTTTTTATTTAATTTTGAAATTTCCCTTTCCCATTCCCTTCCCTTTTTGGGGGAAGGGCAGGGGTGTTATCTATAATTTTCATTGCCCATATTGCTGCTGAGAAGTGGCATTAAGGCCCTTTTAGAGAGGTAGTGTAGCTTGTGAAAAGAGTGAGTTTGGAATAGAAATAGCTAAGCAGGGGCTTCAACTAACTACCTGCCTCTGAGGTTTTGAACCCTGATGCCTAGGGTGATGGTGGTGGCATTAACAAAAATAAATAAGGAAGGAGAATGAGCTAGGTAGAGGCATATGGAGCTTTTGAGTTTCTGGTCAAACCCAGGCAGAAATGCCCAGCAGACAATTGGAAATGAAGGTCTGGAATTTAGGAGAGAGGTCAAAGTCTATAACACTGGTTTGGAGATCTAAAAAAGAATTGAAAGTTAGGAAAAAGAATAGTCTAATGCTGTGACAGGTAAGTCCAGAGAGAAGAAACTTTCAGGGAGAGAGTAGTCAGTTGCCTTTGATGATCCAGGGAGATCAAGGACAATAAGAATCTAGAAACAAGGCCATTGGGTTTGATCACTTGTAGCTCATTAGTCAGCTGAAAAATCTAATCTGCTTGAGTTTAAGTCCCAATTATCCAATTATTAAAGGACATGTGTATCCTTGAGAAAGTTACTTAATCTCTCCGGACCTAAGTTGATCCATTTATAATTTAAGAATACCTCAGTGTACCCCTTAACTTTGTTTCAAGGGTTAAATGAGATAGTCCATGTAAAATGCCTAGTTTACTAGGTACCTGTGGAACAGTAGGGGCCATAACCAGCTAACTGGGATCAAGACATGATGAGAGACTAGGAAATAGAAGATTATAAACCACTATTTGGAAGCAGGGAGGTGAGTGGTTGAACAATTTGTGGAGGAACCAGAGATCTGAGCAGCTTAAAGTCTAAAATATATAAAGCACCAGGGACATACTCTGTGCCCTTTACATAAAGTAACTCATTTTGCTTCTTACAACAACCCTGAGGGGTGGTAATATCATTAGAACAGAACTGAGGGGTAAAGAAGCAACCTCCTTCAAGATGCATAGCCAATAAATGGCTGGGCAGGAACTAGCACCAAGGAATGTGTAACTCATAAGCCTCCTTTCTGCTTCATAGATCAGTAGACACAGAAAGATTAAACAAATTAATTAAAGTAAAAGAACAGAGCCATGATCTGAACCCATGCCCATCCAATTCTTAATTATCTGCTTAATAGATTCTCCTCCTTTCCAATTCCTTACTATGAAAGCATGGAGGGGAGACAGTTTACAAGGATGAAAAATTTGGGGCCCACTGGCTTCAGGTGACTCTACTTAGTGACCAGTGACCTCCGTAGTTGGACCATGTTGGAAAAACTTAATGTAGTCTGTCAGATCTAGGATGTCAGAGTCTGGGAGACGTGTATTCTTCCTGAATAAAGCCTGTGAAATGGGCCCTAATAAGATCCTACACACTTGGGTGTTGTGGAGTGAGGATGAGGGAGGATGAATGAGAGTGAACCTTCAGGCTATGGGGGAGACATCAGAATGTAGTTGTTAAATCTGTGCTGAGGCTGCCACCTGGGGAATGAAACAATAAAAGCTGACCCAGATCCAGCACAAATGTGCCTTCTGTGTTTATGCCTTTACAGAATTTGGCAAAATAAACTTGTCTTTGCTTTAAACTGAGTATCTCTGGGCTATCCTGGAGACTGATTACTGCAGAGCAGTGGTTCTTGAAGTATCTTCTCTGTACCAGAAGCGTCGGCATCACCTGGGAACTTGTTAGAAACGTAGACTTTCTGCCCCACCCCAGACCTGCTAACTCAAGCTCTAGGGGTGGGACCTGCCAGTCTGTGTTTTAATAAGACCTGCAGGTGAGATTCTCATGCATTCTGCAGTTTGAGAACCACTGTCTGAATCTAATTTTGCTTCCAAGTTCTTCTGGTGACTACTGCCAAGTGGCCAGATAGATCTGGTTTTGGTATAGAAATGTGGTTCCCAGTCTCAACTGCCATCAGAATCAAATTAAAAGATTTAGTTCACTGAAAATTGGCTGCCATTCCCAGAAATTCTTATTTAATTGAGCTGGGGTGTGGCCTAAGCATTGAGATTTCTGCAACTCATCCCCCCATGCCCTCTCCCCCACCCCCAGTGATTTTAACACACTCTGGTCTAAAACAGTGTTTCCCAAATGTTAGCGAAAATCAGAATCTCATGTGGAGAGCCAGTTAAAAGGCAAATAGTTGGGTCCCACCCTCAGGGTTTCTAATTCAGTAGGTTTGAGGTGAGGCCCAAGAATTTATATTTCCAGTAAGTTTCCAAGTGATACTGATGTTGCTAGCTTGGGGATCACACTATGAGAACTGCTGGTGTGGAAGTTAAATATTCATTTTTGGAGGTATGGAGCTGATAATTTCCATCACAAAGCTCCCATTTCTGCTGCCAGGCCTAGGTGAGGGTCTTTGCCAGAGAGTCCCGGCAATGCTGCCATTTATGTACCTCATTGGCAAGAGAGACTTGGTCTGGAAATACATGTGGCTGTGCAGTGCTTCTCAAACATTAATTAGTGTACAGATCACCCAGAGATCTTGCTAACCTAGGTTCTAATTCAGTGGGTCTGGGGCTGAGCCTGGGGGTCCACATTTCTCACAAGCTCCCTGACAATGCTGATGCTGCCAGATCATGAACCATGCTGGGTAGCAAGGCACATAAGAGAGTGTTTCTTAACTTTTTCTGATCATCTGATCCACCTGAAGTGCTTTTACTAGAGATTTTTGACTTCCCCTGTGACCTACTGAATCATAATACCCAGGGAAAACAGCCTACATATTTGTATCTTTAAGTGACTTATTAATTTATTCAACAAATATTGATTGAACATCTACTTTTTGCAGGTTCCATGCTAGATGTGAACAAAGTAGATAAGTAATCCTTTATCTTATGTGGCTTACATTTTAGTCGGAGAAGCAAACAATGACTTATAATAGCGACAACCACCTCAAGGTCCACGAAGCACGGCCAAGTGTCTGAGTTCTAGGGTGAAGCAGCATTGCACAGAGTGTTCAAGAAACGGCTTCCAAAGAGGAACTGCCCCAGTTGCAGCTTGTTTATGTGAAGGTCTTGGGTAAGGAGAAGCAAGGGCTCTGAGGATGGATCGAGCTTGGCCAATTGCCTGCAGTTAGG
The DNA here is from genome assembly GCF_001698545.2 of Rhinopithecus bieti. Lineage (NCBI taxonomy): Eukaryota > Metazoa > Chordata > Mammalia > Primates > Cercopithecidae > Rhinopithecus > Rhinopithecus bieti. The sequence goes on along the minus strand of NW_016803343.1, from coordinate 1,358,095 downwards.
GGAAGGGTGAGGATCAATGGTAGGAAGGTTGAGTGCCCAGCTGATTTTGATACTTGGTCACATTTGGAGAACACTTCAAAACTCTTTCTTACCAGCTGTCAGAGAATTGAGTCTCGCCTCTTTTGAAAACGTCGTCAATCACCCCATCGGTCCCTAGAGGAAGAATGTAGAAGCTGTTTTACAGTCCCCTAATGGCCAATAAAAAGAAATTGTCTCTGAAATTCATAGGATAAAATTACAATGATTTCTTGCTAATTATTTAACTATGCAGTAGTGATCCTGTACACAGTCAGAAAGTAACGAAAGGATGAAAGAATTGTATTCTACTTAGAGAATGTTTCTACAACTTTGAGGTTTGTATGGCATAATAAATACTTTTTGGAGAGTTTGTATGATTCTCCAAAAGCCCAAATGAAAAAAAAAAAGGAGCAAGAAAACAACAAAGAGCCAAGAAAAAAATAAAAAAAAAAATTAAAAAAAAACAAGGAAGGAATACTTGGGGTTTTCTGAGGGAGGAAGTAAGCTCAAGTGTTTTTAGCATTAAGTTGCAAATTTGTTTTATAACCGCTATTTACATAGATAATAATTTTAAGAGCTTACTTTTTTATATATGCTGCATTTAAAACTACCTAAATGGCAGAAGAAAAATAAATAAGAACAACTCTGGGCAGAGGTAGCTTTCACCTGTATTATTTTTTTTCAAGCTGTGTGCACTCCTTAATTACCAGTTTTAAAAAAAACATTTAAGATTGGTAACATATGTTGTTGTCAGCATGTGTTTAGCACCTGCAGAAATGAACATGAAAAATGTGACAGCGCATAGGTGGAACACCCACTGCATTGACTGTGAATGCTGTCAACAAATTTTACTTTGTTAATTTTTTTCTTATTAAAAAAATCTAAGAAAAAATTTAATAGCACAGGTGTTCAGAGGCTTCACAGCAAGACGATATAATGAAGGGGAGGCTATAAACCTTTAGCATGAGAACCGGGGTCTAGATCTTCACTCTTTAAGCTTTGCCTCTCACACACTTCACTCTTCTTTTCTTTTCTTTTTTTTTTAAAAACCCATCTGCATGTTGGAATTGGCAGGCGTGGTTGTCCTGCAAAGCATTTCCTCTCAGAAGTAACGGTGAGAAGCAGCTCAGATTCACTCACTGGAGATCAGCTGGCAGGCAGGACCAGGCAAACAGCACCTAAAATAACCATTTTCCAAGGTTGGAGATGGAGGTGTTTATCTTGCATTATTTTCTAGTAATGAAGTCCTAATCATTGTGGGTAAGAGGTTTCCTGTCAGCTTCTTCTACAGCAAAGTGTCTATGAATATAGGCTCTGTCTTCTGAACTCTTATTTTGGGGTACAGGAAATTTCGTTTGGCTAATGGCATTCCTCAAAATGCAGTGCTATGCAGAGAGCAGGCCTTACTGAACGATGCTGCAGTTGCTATGCCTTCTCTGTTGTTACTGGTTTGTTCTACTGTAGAATGAGAATCTTGCAAGTTGCTTTCCATAATTTCCTATCATTGATTGTTTCATTTCTTAATTCTTAGAAACCGGTTCACTTGAAATGAGTGGGTTATGTATGCTGTTCATTTGAAGAGACATTTCAAATGAAAGACAAAATGACAAAAAGACAAAATGACTTTGCCAAAGTTCAAAATAGACACTGGCAGATGTGTTAATTCCTACTTTGGAAACTTTGAATTCAACTTGTTTCCACAGAATCTTCCCATTTTCACACCTCTTGCACTTGTTGTGAGGTCTAATTACTGCTAATCTTCATTCTTTCAGGCTGTAAAAAGAAATTCAGTGACAAAGTATTTCAGTGACCCAAAGTATTCCCATGGCACAAAAAAGAAAATTTTAAGTTAGGTTTAAGCTCAGCCGGGTCTGTATTTCCTCTCCAACCCAGGAAAAGGCTCTTGATTGAGTCATGGCTCTCAGGCTGCGTGGTGTGGGAACCGTTTGCGCTTCTCACGGCCGAGAGAAGACCCTGGAAATGACACGTTTTACACCTCTTAGATGAGACTGGGGAACTAGAAAGCACTTCACTCCCATCCCTCTGGGATGAAGAATCTGTTTGCAGTAATCACTGGCAGTGTTGACAGAATGTTCAAAACCATCTGCTCAAGGGCAAGTGTTAACTCTATCAAATCCTAATATTTTAAGCACACTGATCCCTAAGCCCAGGAGACCTCCTGATGGAGCTCTCCTTGGGCTCTGTGTCAGCCTGCCATCAGTTATTATCCCACTGCAGAAAGGCCTGATGCACCAGGCAGAACTCAGTGAGGAGGGGCTGTTAGAATGAGAAATGCAGCAACAGAACGCACTTCATTCAAGTCTTGTTAGTTATGATGAATCTGAGGCTTTCTGATTTTTTAATACAAGAGTTTCTTTGCAATAATAAGTGCACTTTTTGTCTTTAAATGTATTGTGTTAAATGAGCTTCTTGATTTGTTAGAATCCAGTGTATACCACTTTCAGCATGGATTTGTATAAATTCATGTAGACTTACTGTGCACACATAATTACATACAAGTATGCATCCAGCCAAGCATATATCATCATGTTAAAATCCTTTACTAATATTACTTAATAAAACATAAAATTCAGCTGAAAGATTTTTGGTACATTATTCTCCCAATAATCACCAGTCATCAAGTTGTTTAAACAGTCCAGAATATTTATTTACTGTTAATATACTTAATATACTTTGCTAGCACAATTGCTCCAAAATATTTCAGAATTAAAACTGATAGAGGAATTGGAGGAAGCATATAGCAGTAAACATATTACAAAGTCCAGTGAACCAAAGCCACTCCCTTTTCAAAGGAAGCCAGTCAAAATTATCCAGGACAGGTTTGAGCCTTTTGCTCCAGGAAGGACACCACTGGAAAAAAAAAAAAAAAAACACACACAGGCCTGAACCATCTGTGAGAACATCTCCCTGCTTCTTCTCCATCCTTGTCGGAGACATTTCAGTAAAATCGACATTATCTGTCGTAGTGATTTGGGGTGGTTAAAGGAAATACTCAGAAGAAACCTAACACTAAGAGAAACTTCTTAGCCACAGTCTCCTAAAAGTTCAAATATGATATTTTAATTTTTAATTTTCTGTTTCTATGTTTGTGTATGTATGAATTTCATCTTATGCCACTTACTATGCCAGGCTATTGTAGGTGCTCAATGAATTACATGTTAAGAAAATGGAAATAGGCTTTGCTCTACTAAGGTTTTAATGTTATCTGAATTTACGTCCCAGATATGCAGAAGAGTAATTGGGGGAGTTCTGGGATTGTAGTCACCACCAGCAAATTCAATCCCATCCTCACATAATAGTCACTGGGTGTCTGCTAGCATGTGCCAGGCACATTTAACATATTTTTTCATTACCTAATTACATCAGATACATTAAGCAAGTCTTATTATAAACCCATTTCAGAGATGAAGAAAGTGAGGCTTAGAGAGCCAAATAGCTTGGCTAAAGTCAAACAGTTAATAAGTGGTGGAGCCCAGACAGGAACTTAGGCAGAAGGCTGCAGAGTTCACATGGTCAACATAATGCTGAAGCACTGCTAAAACATAGCTATTTAATTTTTTTATTATTATTTGTTTATTTATTTTATTTTATTTTATTTTATTTTATTTTATTTTATTTTATTTTATTTTATTTTTTGAGACAGAGTCTCTCTTTGTCACCCATGCTGGAGTGCAGCGGCGAGATCTCGGCTCACTGCAAGCTTCGCCTCTCGGGTTCACGCCATTCTCCTGCCTCAGCCTCCCAAGTAGCTGGGACTACAGGCGCCCGCCACCATGCCGGGCTAATTTTTTGTACTTTTAGTAGAGTCGGGGTTTCATCATGTTAGCCGGGATGGTCTCCATTTCCTGACCTCGTAATCTGCCCGGCTCAGCCTCCCACGTGCTGGGATTACAGGCTTGAGCCACCGCGCCCAGCCACTATTTACTTTTTACAGAACTCTAAGAGGCCAAAGAGCACAGAGAGGACTGCACATTTTCTTTCAGAGTCTCATCAAATATCATTTATTCATTTATTGGTCAGAGATTTATTGAGGGCCAAACACTGTGCTACCCAGAGGAGATATGGATATTGGCCTTATAGCTTAGAGCAGTGAAAAATCTGGGGAAGTTATAAAACACCATTGCAGAAAAATGCACTAAGGCACAACAATTTTTTTTTGAGGGAAGGGGCTGTGAGCTACAGGTTTAGAACTTCTGGGAGAGGTTCCGTGTATTAAAACAAGGCAAAACCTATGTAGACATTTAATAAAAATTGTGGGGTAGTACAAGGGAAGGATTTAGTAACTGCTTGGAGAAGTCAGGAAAATGAATTTTGGGGTGCTGTGCAGTGAACAGACAAAAATCTACCTACAAGGTCCCATCTCATCTAAAACCCAATAGCTTTACATTTTAATCATTCTATCTAAAGATTACCATCAAGACTTCTCATCTGACAGTTTCTGATCCTGATTTGCATGAGAGGATGCAATATTTCTATGATTTTATATTTGTCTCTGCTATCCAGAAAACATTGTGTTGCTCTCAGCATTCCATGTTTCATTGTAGTTCTCATGGTAACTACAATGAGTGTTTCTGTGTCTTTCTGTGTGTGTATGCAGGAGGAAGAGAGAGAGAAACTTAGTGAATACATAAGCACACAAATTTATTCATAATTAGGAGCCTGGTTAATAGAAGCACTTAGATTTTCTGAACCTCTTGGATCAGTTTCTTAAAATCTCTGAGCTTCAGTTTCTTCATCTAGACAAGAATACTGTTTTATTAGAGTTATTATAAAGATTAAGATAACTTTTTAAAAAGTGTCAATGTTTTTATCAGGCACATTTTAAATGCTTAATGAATATTAATATATTAATTCATTCCCTGGTGTCTTCCCTCATCTTGTTTTTTTTAATGTATATATATATCTATATATATATCTATATATATGTTATTTGTAAAAGGGAACAATGTTAGTAACGTTGGTCCACGGGGAAGAAAAGGGAAAGTAATGGCCTATTCATATAAAACTCATTGGAGAATGGTTCCCTGAAAATTAACTTGTATTTCTGTTTGAATATGTGCCTTTCATGTTAGTATTACTTGAGATGAGGCTACCAAAAATTTATACAATTAAAATAAATAAACTGGCATAAGTTTGCTACTTAATGATGTCTAAAAAGATGATTTTACTTTGTGCCTATATCTTGAAGATCAGCTTTTTTTCCATCTCCTGAAATATGTAAAGAGTTCTGCAGCAGAGTCCTATCCTTCTATGATGCCATTTATTTCTTCAGATAGTTACATGATGATGAAAATGAGGCACTGTCCTAGGTGCTGAAAGGACTGTCAGGAATTAGAAGAGCTATATATTCAAGATAAGACTAGGTAATGGTGAGTGATGATTTTTAAATGCACATGTATGTACAGGCAATAATTGTTCTAAAGAATATCCTGTACCTCTGACAATGAAATTTAAATGATATACACTCCTTAAAATCCCACCTTTAAAATTAAGGAAAATAATTAAAATAAACCATGTATTAATTGCCTATAGACTATAGAGGCCCATATTAATGCAAAAGACTATCATTATCTTAATTTCCAGGATGATCTTCAAGGATAAAATGAGGCTATCTATAAGGTGTGAGTGTTTTTGTTCTCTACTTATTTGTAACGTTAATAATAAAGAAGTTTAATATGTTCTGTAAACAGTGGCTTCCAAAATACAGAGCTTTCAGCTTTTCCAGATGGCTGGTTTTTATTGAAAGGCTTTCTGAAGAGTGTTAATTTGTCATTCACCCTTATTCACTCAATGTGTTCTAATCTCACTATTTGTCAGGAATTCTATTCTTTCAAGAATTCTGACTCTTGGTCATTTGGATGTAGCATTCACCTGTGTGGGATGGGAGAGAAGAAAGTGAGTCCCTGATGCTTATAGAGAAGAAGAATGCTGAGCATTCCCTGACATTTTTCCTGGTCAATGCCTAATATAGATGAATGACTTCACCCTTTGGGAAATGGGAATACAATAGGAGACTTGCCAGCAGGGTTATGTATCTAGGGTGGGCCCTGATCACAGAGGTCAGGATGTCCGAAAAGGGCAAATGGAAGATTGAAATGTGTGTTCAGTTTTTCTACAGGCTGTAATGCAAAAAGGGAAATGGCTTAAGTCCCCCTTGGGAATAAGTGTCTTCCTTATTCTGTGCAGACATTTAGGGAGTATTGCAAGCTGTGAGCTTCTCTGAGCACATCTTGTCTCTTGCTTTCTCCTTGCTGAGCCCCTTTCCTCTGTTGCGCCGTCCTTCCAGCTGCTTCTGTGAACTCTCCTCTCCGTGTCTCATCCCCCATGACTGCTCAGATGTGATTCCCCTAAGCCTCTCTTCCTGTCCAGCTGCATCTGTTCACCTCCCCTGCTGATCGATCCACTTCTTTAGCTCAGGGACAGCAACAGGAAATGATTCCAGCAGCTAAACAGCTTTTATGCAGAGAGAATATTTAAATATTCTCTGTTTGCCTGATTCCCCTTCACCTCATGCTATGATCAGAGGTTAATGAAGACAGTTTGGAGCTTCTGCCTGTTGGTAGAAACCAGAAGATTTTTAGAAACGAAGGCCAAGGTCTTACAACCCAAAAAAATAAAATTATATCACCCCCCTCAAAAAAACCCTATAATTTTATATAAGAGGAGGGTAGAAATATTTTTTTTCATCAAACTAATTCCTTTTAAAATACCGGTCCCATGGTCCAGTTCTCCCTCTCACCCTCACCCCATCGCCCTCAACCAAAAAAAAGGAAAAGAAAAAAAAAAGTTTTTGGACAAGACTGCAGCCAAATTTGAAGCTGTAATTAATTTTATCATTTTAATAGATGAAATCTTAAAATGACTCTTGTATTCTAAATGGTTATATCACTATATATAAAGTATATTTTTGCAGTGCTATTTAGTGAATATGTGATTTTGGGTGGGGGGCGGTTGAGATAGTTTATTTGGCCAAATTTAAGCTGTGAGACTTGGTACAAAATAATCTGCCAAGGCAGAGAGGTTGTGAAGATTAAATGAAGCAAAAGCCTAGCATAGTGCTTGACCCATCATGCCCAATAAACACACACACACATACACACACAAAAACACACACACAGACACACACACACACATATATATATGTATGAATATATATCCTCCATGCATTGGTCCAATATGTGTATTTCTTTTAATTAATTATGTATTGTCTCTGTATGTTGCTATGCCAGTTTACTTATCTATTTCCTTATTCTTGGACATTGATCTTACTTCAGTTTTTCTTTCTTTACCTCCTTTCCTTTCCTTGCTGTCTTCCTTCCTCCCTTTCATTTTTTTATTTGAAAATTTATTTCTTACTTTTCTTCCTTTCCTTTGTCCTTCTTCCATCCTTTCTTCCTTTATTTTTATTTTCCTTTTCTCATTACCTTCAAGTGTATTGAGAACATCTTGTATACATTTTTCTTTTTCTCTTCTGTAGTCTTCTTTTGTGATATAATTTTACCAAATAAAATTCCTAGGTCAATGGTCTGAATAATGCCTGTCTATATTATTTTCTCCAATGTTGGCCTATTTTTTCATAGTAAATGTACATCTTATATATACCAGTTTCCCCATGGTCCTGCCAACATTGGGTTTTCTTATTTTTGTGTGTTCAGTAAATTTTAATGATATTTTTTAAAGGTCTTTTGATCTGTTAGTAGGGCTATAATTTTTCTATTTGTTAATTTTATATTTAGAGTTTTTATATGTAAACTGCCTATCTTCTTTTTTATTATTGTACTTTAAGTTCTGGGATACATGTGCAGAACATGCAGGTTTGTTACATAGGTATACATGTGCCATGGTGGTTTGCTGCACCCATCAACCCATTATCTACATTTAGTATTTGTCCTAATGCTATCCCTTCCCTTCCTCCCACCCCTGACAGGCCACAGTGTATGATGTTCCCCTCCCTATCACCATATGTTCTCATTGTTCAACTCCCACTGATTGAGAACATGTGGTATTTGGTTTTCTGTTCCTGTGTTAGTTTGCAGAGAATGATGGTTTCCAGCTTCATCCATGTCCCTGCAAAGGACATGAACTCATTGTTTTTTTTTTTTTTTT
>NW_016803343.1:1331782-1347739 GCF_001698545.2 Rhinopithecus bieti | reverse complement strand
AGCGCGGTATTGGGGTGGGAATTACCCGATTTTCCAGGTGTTGTGTGTCTCAGTTCCCCTCGCTAGGAAAAGGGATTCCCTTCCCCCTTGCGCTTCCCAGGTGAGGCAATGCCTCGCCCTGCTTCAGCTCTCGCTGATCGGGCTGCAGCAGCTGACCAGCACCGATTGTCCGGCACTCCCTAGTGAGATGACCCCAGTACCTCAGTTGAAGATGCAGAAATCACCGGTCTTCTGTGTCGCTCGCGCTGGGAGTTGGAGACTGGAGCTGTTCCTATTCGGCCATCTTGCTCCGCCCCCCCGAACTCATTCTTTTTCATGGCTGCATAGTATTCCATGGTGTATGTGTGCCACATTTTCTTTATCCAGTCTAACATTGATGGGCATTTGGGTTGGTTCCAAGTCTTTGCTATTGTGAATAGTGCTGCAATAAACATATATGTGCATGTAAATAGTAGAATGATTTATAATCCTTTGGATATATACCCCGTAATAGGACTGCTGAGTCAAATGGTATTTCTAGTTCTAGATCCTTGAGGAACAGCCACACTGTCTTCCACAATGGTTGAACTAATTACACTCCAACCAACAGTGTTAAAGCCTTCCTATTTCTCCACAGCCTCACCAGCATCTGTTGTTGCCTGACTTTTTAATGATTACCGTTCTAACTGGCATAAGATGGTATCTCATTGTGGTTTTGATTTGCATTTCTCTAATGACCAGTGATGATGAGCTTTTTTTCATATTTTTATTGGCTACACTTCTCTTGAGAAGTGTCTGTTTATGTCCTTCACCCACTTTTTTGATGGAATTGTTTGTTTTTTTCTTGTAAACTTGTTTAAGTTCTTTCTAGATTCTGGATATTAGCCCTTTGTCAGATGGATAGATTGAAAAGTTTTCCCCATTCTGTAGGTTGCCTGTTCTCTCTGATGATAGTTTCTTTTGCTGTATAGAAGCTCTTTAGTTTAATTAGATTCCATTTTGACTTTTGTAGCAATTGCTTTTGGTGTTTTAGTCATGAAGTCTTTGCCCATGCCTATGTCCTGAATGGTATTGCCTAGGTTTTCTTCTAGGGTTTTTATGATTTTAGGTCTTACATTTAAATCTTTAATCCATCTTGAGTTAATTTTTGCATAAGGTGTAAGAAAAGGGTCCAGTTTCAGTTGACTGCACATGGCTAGCCAGTTTTCCCGACATCATTTATTAAATAGAGAATCCTTTCCCCATTGCTTATTTTTGTCAGGTTTGTCAAAGATCAGATGGTTGTAGATGTGTGGTGTTATTTCTGAGGCCTCTGTTCTTTTCCATTGGTCTATATATCTGCTTTGGTACCAGTACCATGCTGTTTTGATTACTGTACCCTTGTAGTTTAGAGTCAGGTAGCGTGATGCCTCCAGCTTTGCTCTTTCTGCTTAGGATTGTCTTGGCTATATGGGCTCTTTTTTGGTTCCATATGAAATTTAAAGTAGTTTTTCTCTAATTCTGTGAGGAATGTCAGTGGTAGTTTGATGGGGATAGCATTGGATCTATCAATTACTTTGGGCAGTATGTCCATTTTCATGATATTGATTTTTCCTATCCAGGAGCATGGAATGTTTTTTCATTTGTTTGTGTCCTCTCTTATTTCCTCGAGCAGTGGTTTGTAGTTCTCCTTGAAGAGGTCCTTCACTTCCCTTGTAAGTTGTACTCCTAGGTATTTTATTCTCTTTGTCGCAATTGTGAATGGGAGTTCACTCATGATTTGCCTCTCTGTCTATTATAGGTGTATAAGAGTGTTTCTGATTTTTACACATTGATTTTGTATCCTGATACTTTGCTGAAGTTGCTTATCAGCTCAAGGCGATTTTGGGCTGAGATGATCAGTTTTCTAAATATACAATCATGTCATCTGTAAACAGGGACAATTTGACTTCCTCTCTTCCTATTTGAATACTCTTTATTTATTTCTCTTGCCTGATTGCCCCGGCCAGAACTTCCAACGCTAGGTTGAATAGGAGGGGTGAGAGACAGCATCCTTGTCTTGTGCTCGTTTTCAAAGGGAATACTTCCAGTTTTTCCCCATTCAGTATGATATTAGCTGTGGGTTTGTCATAAATAGCTCTTATTATTTTGAAATACATTCCATCAGTACCTAGTTTATTGAGAGTTTTAGCATGAAGGGGTGTTGAATTTTATTGAAAGCCTTTTCTGCATCTATTGAGATAATCATGTGTTTTTTGTCATTGGTTCTGTTTATGTGATGGGTTACCTTTATTGATTTGCTTATGTTGAACCAGCCTTGCATCCCCGGGATGAAGCCGAGATGATAGTGGTGGATAAGCTTTTCGATGTGCTCCTGGGTTCAGTTTGCTAGTATTTTATTGAGGATTTTCGGATCTATGTTCATCAGGGATATTGGCCTGAAATTTTCTTTTTTTGNGCTGTGGGTTTGTCATAAATAGCTCTTATTATTTTGAAATACATTCCATCAGTACCTAGTTTATTGAGAGTTTTTAGCATGAAGGGGTGTTGAATTTTATTGAAAGCCTTTTCTGCATCTATTGAGATAATCATGTGTTTTTTGTCATTGGTTCTGTTTATGTGATGGGTTACCTTTATTGATTTGCTTATGTTGAACCAGCCTTGCATCCCCGGGATGAAGCCGAGATGATAGTGGTGGATAAGCTTTTCGATGTGCTCCTGGGTTCAGTTTGCTAGTATTTTATTGAGGATTTTCGGATCTATGTTCATCAGGGATATTGGCCTGAAATTTTCTTTTTTTGTTGTGCCTCTGCCAGGTTTTGGTATCAGGATGGTGGTGGCCTCATAAAATGAGTTAGGGAAAGTCCCTCCTTTTCTATTGTTTAGAATAGTTTCAGAAGGAATGGTACCAGCTACTCTTTGTACCTCTGGTAGAATTCAGCTGTGAATTTGTCTGGTCCTGGACTTTTTTTTTGTTTGGTAGGTTATTAATTACTGCCTCAATTTCAGAACTTGTTATTGTTCTATTCAGGGATTCAACTTCTTCCTGGTTTAGTCTTGGGAGGTTGTATATGTCCAGGAATTTATCCATTCTTCTAGATTTTTTAGTTTATTTGTGTAGAGGTGTTTATAGTATTCTCTGATGGTAGTTTGCATTTCTGTGGCATCAGTAGTGATATCCCCTTTATCACTTTTTAATTGTGCCTATTTGATTTTTCTGTCTTCTTTATTAGTCTGGCTAGTGGTCTATCCATTTTGTTAATCTTTTCACAAAAAAACAGCTCCTGGATTTATTGATTTCTTCAAGGTTTTCTCATGTCTCTATGTCCTTCATTTCTTCTGTTATCTTAGTTATTTCTTGTCCACTGCTAGCTTTTGAATTTGTTTGCTCTTGCTTTTCTAGTTCTTTTAACTGTGATGTTAGGGTGTCAATTTTAGATCTTTTCTGCTTCCTCCTGTTGGCATTTAGTGGTATAAATTTCCCTGTAAACACTGCTTTAGCTGTGTCCCAGGGATTCTTGTACATTGTGTCGTTGTTCTCACTGCTTTCAAAGAACTCCTTTATTTCTGCCTTAACTTCGTTATTTACCCAGTAGTCATTCAGGAGGTGGTTGTTCAGTTTTCATGTAGTTGTGCAGTTTTGAGTGAGTTGCTTAATCCTGTGTTCTAACTTGATTGCACTGTGGTATTATAGACTGTTTGTTATGATTTCCATTCTTTTGCATTTGTGGAGGAGTGTTTTAATTCCAATTATGTGGTAAATTTTAGAACAAGTGTGATGTGATGTGGTGCTGAGAAGAATGCATATTCTGTTGATTTGGGGTGAAAAGTTCTGTAGATGTCTATTAGGTCCACTTGTTCCAGAGCTGAGTTGAAGTCTTGAATATCCCTGTTAATTTTCTGTCTCATTGATCTGCCTAATATTGACAGTGGTGTGTTACAGTCTCCCACTATTATTGTGTGGGAGTATAAGTCTCTTTGTAGGTCTGTAGGAGCTTGCTTTATGAATCTGGGTGCTCCTGTATTGGGTGCATTTATATTTAGGATAGTTAGCTCTTCTTGTTGTGTTGATCCCTTTACCATTATTTAATGTCCTTCTTTGTCCTTTTTCTTCTTTGTTGGTTTAAAGTCTGTTTTTATCAGAGACTAGGATTGCAAACCCTACTTTGTTTTGTTGTTGTTGTTGTTGTTGTTGTTGTTGTTGTTTTTGCTTTCCATTTGCTTGGTAAAGTTTCCTCCATCCCTTTATTTTGAGCTTATGTGTGTCTTTGCACATGAGATACAGCACACCAATGGGTCTTGACTCTTTATCCAGCTTGCCAGTCTGTGTCTTTTAATTGGGGCATTTAGCCCATTTACATTTAAGGTTAATAGTGTTATGTGTGAATCTGATCCTGTCATTATGATGCTAGCTGGTTATTTTGCCCATTAATTGATGCAGTTTCTTCATAGTGTCGATGGTCTTTACAATTTGGTATCTTTTTGCAGTGGCTAGTACTGATTTTTCGTTTCCATATTTAGTTCTTCCTTCAGGAACTCTTGTAAGGCAGGCCTGATGGTGACAAAATCTCAGCATTTGCTTGTCTGTAAAAGATTTTATTTCTCCTTCGCTTATGAAGCTTAGTTTGGCTGGATATGAAATTCTGGGTTGAAAATTCGTTTCTTTAAGAATGTTGAATATTGGCCCCCACTCTCTTCTGGCTTATAGGGTTTCTGTAGAGAGATCTGCTGTTAGTCTGATGAGCTTCCCTTTGTGGGTAACCCGACCTTTCTCTCTGGCTGACCTTAACATTTTTCCTTCATTTCAACCTTGGTGAATCTGACAATTATGTGTCTCAGGGTTGCTTTTCTCGAGGAGTATCTTTGTGGTGTTCTCTATATTTCCTGAATTTGAATGTTGGCCTACCTTGCTAGGTTGGGGAAGTTCTCCTGGATAATATCCTGAAGAGTGTTTTCCAATTTGGCTTCATTTTCCCCTTCACTTTCATGTACACCAATCAAACATAGTTTTGGTCTTTTCACATAGTCCCCTCTTTCTTGGAGGCTTTGTTCATCCTTTTCATTCTTTTTTCTCTAATCTTGGCTCACGCTTCATTTCATTAAGTTGATCTTCAATCTCTGATATCCTTTCTTCTGCTTGATCAATTCAGCTATAGATACCTGTGTATGCTTCATGAAGTTCTCATGCTGTGTTTTTCAGCTCCAACAGGTCATTTGTGTTCTTCTCTAAACTGTTTATTCTAGTTAGCAATTCATCTAACCTTTTTTCAAGATTCTTAGCTTATTTGCATTGGGTTAGAACATGCTCCTTTAGCTTGGGGGAGTTTGTTATTATCCACCTTCTGAAGCCTACTTCTGTCAATTCATCAAACTGATTCTCCATCCTGTTTTGTTCCCCTGCTTGCAAGGAATTGTGATCCTTTGGAGAATAGGCATTCTGGTTTTTGGAATTTTCAGCCTTTTGCAGTGGTTTTCCCCATCTTCATGGATTTGTCTACCTTTGGTCTTTGATGTTGGTGACCTTTGGATGGGGTTTTGTGTGGATGTCCTTTTGTTGATGTTGATGCTACTCCTTTCTGTTTGTTAGTTGTCCTTCTAACAGTCAGGTCCCTCTGCTGCAGATCTGCTGGAGTTTACTGGAGGTCCACTCCAGACCCGTTTGCCTAGGTATTACCAGCAGAGGCTGCAGAGCAGCAAAGATTGCTGCCNACTGATTCTCCATCCTGTTTTGTTCCCCTGCTTGCAAGGAATTGTGATCCTTTGGAGAATAGGCATTCTGGTTTTTGGAATTTTCAGCCTTTTTGCAGTGGTTTTTCCCCATCTTCATGGATTTGTCTACCTTTGGTCTTTGATGTTGGTGACCTTTGGATGGGGTTTTGTGTGGATGTCCTTTTTGTTGATGTTGATGCTACTCCTTTCTGTTTGTTAGTTGTCCTTCTAACAGTCAGGTCCCTCTGCTGCAGATCTGCTGGAGTTTACTGGAGGTCCACTCCAGACCCGTTTGCCTAGGTATTACCAGCAGAGGCTGCAGAGCAGCAAAGATTGCTGCCTGTTCCTTCCTCTGGAAGCTTTGTCCCCGAAGGGTACCCGCCAGAGGCCAGCTGGAGCTCTCCTGTATGAGGTGTCTGTCGACCTCTGCTGTAAGGTGTCTCCCAGTCAGGAGGCATGCGGGTGAGGAACCCACTTGAGGAGGCAGTCTGTCCCTTAGCAGAGTTTGAGCGCTGTGCTGGGAGATCCGCTGCTCTCTTCAGAGCCGGCAGGCAGGAATGTTTAAGTCTGCTGAAGCTGCACCCACAGCCGCCCCTTCCCCCAGGTGCTCTGTCCCAGGGAGATGGGAGTTTTATCTATAAGCCCCTGACTGGGGCTGCTGCCTTTCTTTCAGAGATACCCTGCCCAGAGAGGAGGAATGCAGAGAGGCAGTCTGGCTACAGTGGCTTTGCCGAGCTGCAGTATGCTCCATCTACTTCAAACTTCCGGGGCGGGGTGGGGGGGCTTTGTTTACACTGTGAAGGGAAAATCGCCTACTCAAGCCTCAGTAATGGTGGACACCCCTCCCCCAACCAAGCTCAAGTGTCTCAGGTAGACTTCAGACTGCTGTGCTGGCAGCGAGAATTTCAAGCCAGTGGATCTTGGCTTGCTGGGCTCTGTGGAGATGGGATCTGCTGAGCTAGACTACTTGGTTCCCTGGCTTCAGCCCCCTTTCCAGGGGAGTAAATGGTTCTGTCACTGGCATTCCTGGGGTATGAAAAAATACTCCTGCAGCTAGCTTGGTGTCTGCCCAAATGACTGCCCAGTTTTTTTCTTGAAATCTAGGGCCCTGGTGGTGCAGGCACCTGAGGGAGTCTCCTGGTCTGCAGGTTGCAAAGACTGTGGGAAAAGCGTAGTATCTGGGCCCTGATTTGCCTATCATCTTATATCCAGCAAAATCTGGGTGATGATATAATATATTCCTTTTAACATATTATATATTTTGAATAGTAACTCAACCATTAAATATTAGTTTAGTGGCTATTTTGTGCTAGGTATTGTTCTAGAAATAATAGGGAAGTAAGGATACAATGACTGATAGCATAGTCCCTGGCTTCAAGGAGGTTTGAGAAGTTTGTCTAGTAACAGGTGACAGGTATATAAACAAAGTGCATTACAGTGTAATAGGTATTGTTATGAAAATATGTATAGGGTTCAGTGCAGCCACATGGGAAGTAGAATAATTAATCAAGCTAGAGTAATAAAAGCTTTTAATATTGAGGATAATAGAGGAAACATTTACCAGTTACATTTGTCACTTGTTTTCTTTCCGATTCTTTTGGATCTGTGTGTCTTTTGATTGTTCATCAAAGCAACTTCATTGCTTTCATTTGGTTATAACGCCATGGGCATCTGTGACTCAATGGTGTATAACAAAATATGTATGTGCAATACTGCATCAAGGTACATATTACTATGATGTGCTTTATGGGACTTAAGGTGAGAATAGAATATCATTAATGGTGAAGAAGACATAATGATCTGTGCTTTATTTGTTATTTTGCATTTCCAATTAGTGATTATGCACAGTCTCAAGTTTGAGGTTGATCCTCTCATGCCCAACCACTACAACTCTTATACACCTCTGTCAGAGTGCATGGATTGATCACATGGGAGAGCATCTTGAGGAGCATAGTGAACTCTGAAATGTCCTCTTCCCTTGCTCCTGAAGATTCATCAATCTATATAAACCCTGATCTTGCTGATATCAAGATCTTAGGCTGTTTCTAAATGATAGTAATACAAAAAGTTCCTGGGTTATGGAAAACACAGTTTATCTGGTTTTATCTTCTGCTAGGTTTAACAGTTAATTTTGAGGGTGGACCTATCTTAGGTATTCAAGAACTATTTCAATGCTTGGCTGGTTGGATTTAGCACTTTTTGACAACAGCCAACATGAAAATGTTCAATTTTTTTCTCTCTTTTAAAAACCTAGCTTGTCTTCCCATCTTTCTACTTCTCTTTCTTCCATGCTTTCTTTGCTTAAATGTGATTATTTTAGTCTATGAGCTTGAGGGCAGGGATGCTCTTCTATTCATCTTTAACCAATGTGTTTAGCACCAGGGCTGGGGCTGGCACATGGTAGGCCCTCAACATATGCTTACTGTATGAATGACGCATGTCCTTCTTGTCTTTGGGATTACCCTAGTTGCTGCTCTTAATGCAATAATAGTAAGACATCTTTATGCCCCCAGAGTCCCAACTCCTGACCCCACTCCATGTGAGAGAATTGCTTTGACTCCAGATGTTTGTATATCCACTAGAGGGCACTGTTTTGCCAGAGGCTGTTCTAACCTTTTCTTCAATATCAAGATAGACACCTTAACTTCATGGGCCACTCTCAGCTTCAAGTTCTTAATATTTCTGTTAACGAATAATTCTTTGAGTTTTCCATCACAGCTATTCTTGCCAATATATAATCACAATAAGTCATAATTAAAAACAATTGTAATAATGTTAGATATAAGTTAATACTTATTAATGGATATGGCAAATACATATTTAATAACAAAACATGCTAAATAAGAGCACTCATATATGTTAAGGGAATTCTTTTATGTTTCTTGTTTCCAGATTTTCTTCTGACCAAAAGTAGAAGGGCAAGTAAAGTAGCCATTAAATCTCAAACTTCATTTTTTGTACTTTCATAATAAAAGCATTTTAAGGATACTAGGGAAATTCCAAGCTAAACACATTATATCCAAATTCAAAAGGTAGCTTCAGTAGAAATTTGTTTTTAATGAGAAGGGCAGTATTGAGTCTGATATTTTCTAAAGCTATAAAAACTACATTTTATGAAAAGTTTCCTCTCCCTCCATTACTTCTAATTCCATAGAACTATCTTTGGGCAGAATCAAATGAGTTCCTGGGCTTTAACGTCAAACAGTTTGAGTTTGCAAATATTTTCACCTTACATGTGAATCATCACAGGGGATATGTGAGAAGACAAAGCTGTTCACACTGTCAGCAAGCTTCCAAACACATCATTAACCCAGTGGTGACTTGGGAGGTCCTACTGTAGCTGTCTAAGGAAGCTGCAAAAGAGAGAGAAGCCAACAGGGAGGGCATATTTTCCCAAGTTTAAAATCTTAACTCCGAATTATGTCATAGAATTGAAAGAGATGGTGGGACCCAGTAAACCCTGTCAACAATTAAGGAACAGAACATAAATAAGAACTCTTGGCATTTTCGCACAAGAATCTTTGTGATAATCTGTTAGCAAACTCTCTTTTATGTTATGTTTAAGGACATTTTAAAATGTGGCATTTTTTTTTTTGTGCCAGGCTGCAAAGTCATTTGTGAAGTGTTTAATTAAGCTTACTTTGATTAAAAATGTAGGCTTAAATATCTGTTGATTTTGTGACAAGCTGTGGATGTTAATTGTCTTGATTGGTTTTATTTTGTATTCCTAGGACAACAGGATCTTATGTGCATAACTGTAGTTGGAGAAAGGAGCAAAAGTGTAATTTTTGAAAGAAAACATATATTTCTGAAGTTAGCCAGATGTTACAAGACCACATACATAGGAGGCATTGAGCCTGAGACAGAAAAACTTGAAAGATCTGGCAAAGAAATTGAGCCCCCGCCCCCTTTAATTTATATCTAGCAGAAATGGGTGCTAGTTTTTTCATGAATTTTATGTGGAATCTAGAGTCTATCTAGATTCCTACTCAATAATCCCAACATTTGTATATTTATAAATGATACCATTTCCCTTGAATATTATACTTCTTTTCCAGAGGACTTTAAAACTTTTAACAAAGAGAGAAGACATTTGTTTTCACCTATTTGATGTAGCAGATTATTTATGGAGCCAACATGTTGACACACTATAAACTGTAAAAAATGAGGCCTAATAAGGTTAATTGTCATCTGAACCTTTCTCTGTAGGCTGCAGTCTGTGGGCTTTGATTGTTTCTCTGGGGGAAACTCTGCCCAGATGGCGAAGTCCTCAAGGCCCTGACCCACAAGAGGCCTGTGGAGATGGAGAACAAGGTGCTTCTCCACAGACTAATTAATTTACTGGTATAGCACCTGTTCCAGAATAGATAGGGCTGGAAGGGAAAGCAGTCCCTGGGCACAGTGGCAAGCTCTCGGGTAAATGGATTTCAGCTGATTATATTAAGCTGATGCTTTGATCATCTAAAGGCGTTAAAATGGAAATATGTTTTTTTCTGGCTGTTGGCTACTGTGAGTGTGGTTTGTATTATTATTATCATAAATGTTGGATAATAGAAAAGGCTGTTTTAGATTTCAGCACATCCCATTTAAAAAGTGCATAGTATCTTTGTGTATTTCTATTTCCAGTTTAGAAATGCATGTTGTCATAAAGCTGCACCTTTTAAACAATTCTGCTTTCTTGTTTCCATTTTATTCCAGCCAAATTACTAGCTGGAAATCAAACACCAGCACAGACTCCTTTTAGCTGGAACATTTTATTATGTACTCACACCTTTAATTCAATGTGTGTAATTAGGCTTTAATCAGCTGAACACTATTTGTGAAAAAATATCAGACACTTCTTTAAATGAAATTCTGGTAAAGTCATGCTATTAAGCTTTGGTGACTAGTTACTGGCAGGAATAAATCCTTGTGTAAACAAGGCTTGGTAGTAAATGGATTTACAATGTGAGTCTTTCTGCACTCAATTTCACTTTATTGCCTCTTTGATTCCCAAAAGGATTAGAGGTAATTTTTCCAGTCCTTTAGATGCCATAAAACTGTTTCCCTTTCCAAATTAACACTATGATCTTCCATGTAATGTGTTTGGCAAACATGAGGAATTTATAAGACCACTAGTCTTATGTTGCACAGTAATGGAGATAAGAATATGGTGCCTCAGATGTCATGGCCTTACAATGGGAAGCTTTTACCAAGGTTGTGAATGATGTTTTGAAAATAGAAAAGTATTCTTGATTGTATGGAACACAGCCTAAAGAATGTTAATGATTATAGCTATTTGGTAAGTTAAATGATTTGAACTATTTCTATTACCATTGTGAGTTAATTTCTCATATTGCAACAGGGAAGTGCTATTAACATTATGACAGGCAAAATTTGGTCCTTCTTTTTTAAGAAGATATGACACAGGATATGAAAACAGCAAGCACAACAAATTTAGCATATAATCCTGAGGTTTATTTCCAGATTGTCCTCTCTGGTTGTATCCTTATAATCCTTGGAACTATCCGTTCTATCAAAGAAATTGAAAATTTCATGACTGCTTTTCCTTGGTATTCTCCGAAACTCCAAAAGCATCTTTAAGATGTTTTTGTTTTAGTGGATTTATTTGTTCAATACGCATTCTTTTTTAAAAATCAAAGTGCACAGAAATGTATATAGTAGACGTAGTTAATTTACTATCTTAAGTCCTGAACCTGGTCCCTTAATCCAGCACCCTAGATTGACCAATTCCTCACATTGCCCTCCAGAGGTATTTTAATGGTGCTTGGTACAAACTAAAAGACATTTGAGATATTTCCAGTGATTTACTTCTATAAGTAATACTGCTGCTATTACCTCTGGGCCAATAGTGCAAATGCAACTGCAGTATATATTCCTAAAAGTAAAATGGCTGGCTCATAGGGCGCATGCATTTTAAATCTGGATAAATATTGCTAAGTTGTTCTCTAAATATGATACAGGAGTGTGACTGTTTCCCAACAACCAGGTTTGTTTTCTCTCTAACCTGACAGTTAAATATTGTATCTTATTATTTTAATTTGCATTTCTTTAATTATGACTGAGGTTGAGTATCTTTTCAAATGATTAAAACCCACTTGATTCTCTTTCGATGTGAGCAGCTTGTTCATGTCCTTTGCCAGTCTCTCTGTTGGGCCATCAGTGTTATTCTTATGGGGTTGAAGAGCTCTTTATGGAAAAAGGAAATCAGCCCTCTGTCTGCCAACATTCAGTATTTGTCATTTCGGTGGCATTTCTCTTCATATCTGTCTCTCATTTGCCATGCCTTCTATTCCTCTTCTTTTATCATTGGCAGTCTGGATTTAGGGTTGCTTAATAACTCCTGGAAACCAGAAATGATAATGTTGTGGGAAAGGGGTTAATTTAAGTGTTTTCGTAACTTTGAATTTTGATGAAGTAGGAGGATGAGGACTGAAAGGATAAAATTAAAAAGAGNCTGTCTGCCAACATTCAGTATTTGTCATTTCGGTGGCATTTCTCTTCATATCTGTCTCTCATTTGCCATGCCTTCTATTCCTCTTCTTTTATCATTGGCAGTCTGGATTTAGGGTTGCTTAATAACTCCTGGAAACCAGAAATGATAATGTTGTGGGAAAGGGGTTAATTTAAGTGTTTTCGTAACTTTGAATTTTGATGAAGTAGGAGGATGAGGACTGAAAGGATAAAATTAAAAAGAGGGTGAAGGGACTTTAGTGATTTGAAAGAGGGGCTTTTACACTGACAAGACGTTGAAAAAAATAGTGTTTATACAAAAAAAGCAATTTACCCATAATTTTCTGCTTTTCTTTTGCCATTATTATAGGTATTTGTGTTAGAGTAAGAAATCTCTTTCTAGATGTTTTTGCCATAAAGTCATATTTCTGGGTTTTGGACATTGCATTTTGTGGTCATAAAATGGAAGTGATTGTAAGGCCACGTATTCAGCACAATGACTTGATCCCAAATGAAGTGGAGAGAGGAGAGAGAGAACAGCATGACTAACAGCTCTTGTTGAAGCACAAGTAACTTTTTATGTTCCACTCCACAGTGATGAAAAAGTAAACATAGAGACAGGTTTTAGATGTTGATGGCTTTATATCAAAGTGAAATACATTTGTCATGTTCCAAAGTTACCTTCATTATCATTATTTTTAGAGTAAAGGTTAAAAGCATAGGCTCTGGAATCAAACAGCTTGGGTTCAAATCTTGGCTCTTTCACTTCTCAGCTGCATCACCTTCGTTAAGTTCTCATCAGTGAAAATAGGGAACATATGAGAAGCTACTTCATGGGATTGTTATAAGGATAAAGTGAAATAATGCATGTGTCTGGCATAGAGTAAGCTCTATCAATGCCAGTTATTATTGGCATAATTAATTGCAGAATGTTGGTAAAATGTTATCTAAATTGTGCTATACTCGACCTAGTTTAAAGTAAGTGAATGGATATCTGTGAAATTTTCTTACATGTGCTGAAATACATTGCAACCTTCATTAAATCTCATTTGAATAGTTTCTGAGTAAAGTTACTTCATAGCATCTCCCCTCTCTTTGTAATGTTTACCAAGCCAGGTTGTTTACAGGTAAAAATCTGATACTTAGTAGTAATTGTCTGATTGAATTTAGCCATGGCAAGAAGCCTCTTTTATGCTTCACTAGTCTTAGAGTGAACATTGGCTACCCTCTTGCACCTCAGTCCCGATTGCATTCATGTGTATGTTCATGCTGTTCCTTCTGTTTGAAATGCTTTTCCTATCTTTGCCATTTACACGTATACACACACACACACGCACGCACACACATATATTTCCCCCTCTATTTGTCAAGGAAATTGGTAGCTACATTTTATTCTAAGTCACTTCTGCTGATGAGCAAGAATAATGCTAAGCAATACTGCTGAATTGGGTATGACCATCCAGTATTATAAGGGAGACAAGTGTGTTTATTTATTAGTTTTAAGTGAATGACTTTCAATCACTCCAGTCAACATTTCTGATATGGATATTTTCACGTGAAATGATTGCTTTTGTGTTGGTTAGTTTTGCAAACCAGAACCTATTTGCAGAACACTATTAGGCCAATATATCTTATCATAGTATTTGCCAGTACCACAGGTTTTACAAATTAGTTATAATGACTGTAGTTTTCTATTAACATGAAGTTACTGATTGACTAATTTATTTACTTTATGGGAATTCATACAGCACAGCGCCAATGTTCCATGATTAAGAGTGAGTGCATGGACTCTTGATATTAAAAACAACTATTCATTGTACCTTTTTCTCTGGCTCTACATGCCCAGAAAGTGCCTGATGGAAAATATTATAAAATAGTTACTCAGGAAATTAATTAGTAATATTTACATACAAGATCCTGAATCAAAATCTACTCAATTTACAAGGGTTCCTTCATGAGTGACAACAACATCAACAAAGGAGGATCACTGGAATTGTGGTGCCTAACGACTTTATTCTTTCCCAGATAAACAAATAAAAATAAAAACCAGATACCACTTCCATCTACCAAATAGGTAAAACTTCTAAAAATAGTAGTCAATGCTGGAAAATGCAGAGATAGATACCCTCATGAATGGTTGGTGAGGCTGTGTATCAGTGTAACTTTTCTGGAAAGTAATTTGGCAAGACATATTAAGAGCCTTAAAATGGGCTTCTCAGCAAAATGGTTAATGGAGCACGCACATCTAGCCTCCAGGCTTTGCAGGATTCTGTTAAATCACCAATGAAATATAAAACTTGGAAAATGTCAGTATCTGGACTATACTGCTACTACTACTACTGATGATAAAATTCCGAACCCAGAATCCCAGATAACTACAAAGATTGGAAAATGGGTGAGGAAAGGCAAAGGAAAAAATAACGCATGCTGTTTCTTACCTAATTTAGGAGTCAATAAATGTTGTTCATTAGGGAGAAAATCATGCGTGCATGTGTTTGGATCTTAGTGTGCGTGTTAAACTTAAAGGTAATCACTAGTAAAATAAAAATAGGATGAATGTTTTCCAATTACTAGAAAAAATATATAAGAAAAAACAAAATGGTTTATGATGTAAAAAAGAAAAACGAGATACTGAAAAATAACAAAGCAGATAACATTGCAATTTTAGCTCAGGGTTGTGAACTACATGCATAAGACAAATAAAATTTTGTAACTTAATTTTTAATTTTAAATAAACCTATAAAAAGGTAAGGTTTAAGTACAGTCTGGCAGCCAGGACCATGAGAAGAATCATCCTAGGTGTCCACAGGCAGATGTGGCTCTCACACCAGGGCCAAGAGTTTTGGCTGTAAGAAATCCAAGTTACCCAGAATGAATGAGTGGCTTCATACCTTTCAGTCTGGAAGAATATACAATTAAGGAGTTTCAGTTAATTGTCATGGAAACTGTTCTGTATATTTCAAATTTGAAATATATAAATATTTGTGTGTTAAGAAGATATTTGTGTATATTTAGTATCTTATGTACTGGACATTGAGGTTAGTTTAGTCTGGTAGAGTCTGTTTGTTCAACATCAAATAATATTGGTCCATTACAGCCTTGTAACTTCAATGTAAATGTGGTAAATTTTTAACTTGATATGTTAAATTGAATAAGTGATTTAGACTTAAAATTTTAAGTTGAAATCTAACTGAAGTTTAATATTGGCAACCAAAATAATTTAATTGTATTTACTGATGTAAACATTGAATTTTTTATTTGTGTACTTACGAAGTTTCAATTTGTCAATTCAGACAACTGAAGTACTTAAAAAAAGAAGCCAAATACTTTAAATGTATGAATGCAGTTTTAAATGTTTGAAGTTGTTAATTATCTATAAATTGGCTCAAGCATTACCAAAAGCTCCTTAGAAACGATTGCTAAAATCTGCCAAACTTCTAAATATAATTATAAATTTCTTAAGCTCAACTTTAAAACATAAGGAAAAACTAGATTTTTAAAATTTGTGCCTTATTACATTAATATAAATTTTAAAACAAATATAAACCCAATAACAAACATTTCTGTATTTAAAAGCCACCCTCAAGGACAACAAAAAATTCACATTAGCCGATAGAATAATAGGTAAAAAATGTCAAAAGATGACAATATTAATAGTAGAAAATGTAAAATTCAAGACAAGAAACATCAAATGGGATGAAGGAAGCCAGTTAATAAAAAAACTCTATGGTAAGGATAAAATAATTATGGACCATTACAATGTAAATAATAGCACTAAGAATTTTTTATTAAACAAAAACTTACTAAAATACACACACACACACACACACACACACA
>NW_016803343.1:1318059-1330018 GCF_001698545.2 Rhinopithecus bieti | reverse complement strand
ATACTTTAAATGTATGAATGCAGTTTTAAATGTTTGAAGTTGTTAATTATCTATAAATTGGCTCAAGCATTACCAAAAGCTCCTTAGAAACGATTGCTAAAATCTGCCAAACTTCTAAATATAATTATAAATTTCTTAAGCTCAACTTTAAAACATAAGAAAACTAGATTTTAAAATTTGTGCCTTATTACATTAATATAAATTTTAAAACAAATATAAACCCAATAACAAACATTTCTGTATTTAAAAGCCACCCTCAAGGACAACAAAAAATTCACATTAGCCGATAGAATAATAGGTAAAAAATGTCAAAAGATGACAATATTAATAGTAGAAAATGTAAAATTCAAGACAAGAAACATCAAATGGGATGAAGGAAGCCAGTTAATAAAAAAACTCTATGGTAAGGATAAAATAATTATGGACCATTACAATGTAAATAATAGCACTAAGAATTTTTTATTAAACAAAAACTTACTAAAATACACACACACACACACACACACACACACACAAACCCCAGCAAACTAACAGAAACATGAGAGAAAAAGACTTTACACAGTAACAGCAGAAGATTATTGAAGCCTAAAGCAAGTTCATATTTTTCTACTCTGAGTTTTCATTTTGGAAATCTACTCTAATTATATAATTGGAAATGTAGGCAAAGTTTTATATGCAAGAATGTTCATTAAGTGTTAGTCAAAATAGTGAAAAATTAATTACTCAAATGTCTAACAATTGGGAAATGATCAAATCAGGGTTCTTAATTGAAAGGATCTTTGAATACCTGAAGTTACATGCCAAAATTGGTATGCCCATTGTAACTTTCAGCAGCTTCACAAAGTAACTCATGTCCCCATAATAGTAAGAATAGCTAAATAAAAATTTGAGCATCTACAGACTATGACTAACACAGTCAATAAAAGTGTTTCCAAATAATTTTAATGAGATTAAATGATAATTTTCGAAACTTTCCAAATAGTTTTAGTAAGTGTAATAGTAAGCATTGCAAAAATGTTTCATACATTACGTGGAGTGGAAATCAGCTAAAAACTCTCCACATATCTGACAATTGAATGAAGCCCCCACAAAGAGTGCACGTCTGCAGACTCATACACAGAGAAAGAAGTGTCTATATGGAAGCTTCATACAGGCAGGAATTTTGGGTTGTTCTCTTCACTGCTGCAGACTCAGCATCTAGGGTCATGTCTGGCATGTAGTAAGTGCTCAGTAAATATTTCTTGAATGACTAAATAGAATTCCTCAAAGTGTTAATAATGATGACCTAAATGATAAGATTATGTATTCTTTGCTTTCTTTATATCACACTTTCCAAATTTTCTATAATGTGCCTTTATTACATTTAGAATGACAAAATAGTTTAAAACTGGAACAGGACTCCCCTATTGTGAATCTTTACACTAATGAGAAATCTTCCCTTTCTTCCCTTAAGATTTGTTTTCTTGTGTGCTTTGTGTTGGTATTTGCCATCTGAAATAAATTTTATCACCCTGCCGCTTGGGGGTCTTGAATGTTTGCAAGCCAAATTTTGCTTCAAAGTCCAAAATATGGCCCTAATATGACTCCCCAACTGAATCTCCAGCTCCTGAATATTAGAAAATGTCCTTGCCACCTTCATTTGCTGCTCTTAATATTTACTTCTAGGGAGAATGTGATAGATAATGGAAAGGCACTGGCATCACCCATTCTAGGTGGTCATCTTCCTCATTTCACCCCTGTGTTCATAATCCTGCTCATTTTCACACCCAACCACTCCCTCATGTTTTGTGTGACCATCCCACTCAAAAGGAATTCTCTGATATCCTTTAGCCCCTTTCTGTCTACAGATCATTTTGACTCTTAACCCTGTATTGTTACTGTTTTCCTGAAATATTTCATAAATGTATGCTGTGTTTTCCCCAACATGCTAGCAAACCTTTTGGGACTGTGGAAAATGATGCTTCTTTATATCTCTTATCAAACCTGGCACAGGGCATTACACACAGTGGGCACCAAACACATGTTTGTTGAAAATGACTGGAAGCTGTTTAGTTCTAACACTGGTGAGAAAAGTTGAAAAAACAGAGATTTGGGGTCAGACAGGCTGGGGTTCAAATCCAACCCCTGCTGATTACTATTTAACTTCGTGACCTTATGTAAATTAATCTCATTGAGCCTTTAATGTCCATTTACTGCAGTGGTTATAAGTTCTTCCTCTGTCTTCTCAGCTGTATCATTTACTCTGTGAATTTGAGAAAATTATTCTCCCTCTCTGAACCTCAGTTTCCTCATTGGTAAAGTAGAGAAAACAATACCATCTAGCTCATAGGATTATTGGGAGGATTAAATGCAATAAAGCATGGAAAAACCATTAGCACAGTGCGGAGCATGTGATAAAGGCTAGCTCAAAATATATTAGTTGTTACATATTCTCACATATAAGTGGGAGCTAACCAGTGGGCACACATGGACATAGAGATGGAAATAGTAGATACTGGGGACTCCAAAAGCAGGGAGAGTGGAAAGAAGGCAAGGGTTGAAAAATTACCTATCAGATACAGTGTTCACTATTTGGGTATTTGGTACACTAGAAACCCAGTCCCCACCAGTACATAATATACCCATGTAACAAACATGCATATGTACTTCCTAAGTCTAAAATTTTTAAAAAAAGAGTATTAGATGAGAGTATTAGTTAGTATTAGACATATTAGTAATGAGTAGAGTATTGTATATGTTAAGTTAGTATCAGTATTAGATTAGTATTGAATCACATTCTAGTTAAGTATTAGATGTTAGATTACATTCTTGTTAAATATTAGATATTAAATTAGATATATCAGTAGTAAGAGTATTAGTATTGGATGGCACAAGATGAAATTAGATTTCAGTAGCAGTGGGAGAAGAGGACCCAACAGCGGTTTCTAAAGGGGACAACACTTTCCATGTGAGAGGCATTTGGCTAGGCCTTGGGAGTAGTTTGAAGTTATTTCAACAATGTGGGTTCTATAAATATTTGTTGCCTAGGACCAGTTCTGTGTTAAGTCTGACAGGCCTATACTAGCAAGAATTGTTCCATCTAAAATGCCAGTAGCACTCCATTGAAAAACCTTGAAAGATCTTAGGCTCTGTAAGGACAAATCAAAATGAAAAATAAGAGGCGTTCCAGACGATGGAATATTATTCAGTGGTAAAAAGAAATGAGCTATTAAGCCATGAAAAGACATGGAGGAATCTTAAGTGCATATTAGTAAGTGAAAGAAGCCAGTCTGAAAATGCTACATACTGTATGATTTGAACTATATGACATTCTAGAAAAGGCAAAACTATGGAGATAGTAAAAGGATCAATGGTTGCCAGGTGTTAGTGAGGAAGGAGAGATGACTAGGCAAAGCATAGAGGATTTTTAAGGCAGTGAAACTATTCTGTATGATACTATAATGGTAGATATATGTCTTATATATGTTTGTCAAAACCAATAGGATGTATAAAACAAAGAGTGAACCCCGATGTAAACTCTGGACTTTTGGTCATAATGATGAGTCCATGTACCATTCTGGTGTGGGATATTTATAGTAGGTGGTGTGTATGTGGGGCCAGAGGGCATATGGGCAATCTCTGTACCTTCCACTTAATTTTGCTTTGAATCTAAAACTGCTCTAAAAAGATAAATTTATTTTAAAAATGTTTAATGGTTGTTTTGGTGTTTGGGAGGTCAACAATGGCAATAAAAGACATTATTTCTGAGTCTACTATGTCATAGACTTCCCATGAATATTGAATGAGCTATTGCAAAAGGAAATGCTTAGCATGATACTAGCTCAATAGGTTCTGGGGCGATCATTATTTTAGTTTCTTATATAATGGATTAGTAGTACAGTCATGCACCACGTAACGACTTTTTAGTGAACAATGGACTGCATACACCACGGTACTCCCATAAGATTATAATGGAGCTGAAATATTTCTATTGCCAAGTGACATCATTGCCATTGTAACGTTGTCATAGTGTAACACACTACCTGTTCTATGTTTAGATATATTTATGTACACTAATATTTGCCATTGTGTTATACTTGCTTACAGTATTCAGTACAGTAACGTGCTGTACATGCTTGTAGCCTACAGGCAATGGACTATACCATAGAGCCTAGGTGTGTGTAGGCTGTCACTGTCTAGGTTTGTGTAAGAACACTCTATGATGTTTGCACAGTGAGGAAGTCACCGCATTTCTCAGAGCCTGTCCCCACCATTGAGAAACACATGACTGTACCTACTTTGCAGAATTGTTCGTTGGGTTCAATGAGATATGAGTATACTACAAGTAATTAATAGATTATAATTTCCCCTCACCTTCTGTACCCCACGACTGATTTTTTGACACCTCCTGCTGTAGTCCTGAACTTCTGAAGAACTATTGGGGTACTTTAGTCATTTCTGAATGTAAAAATGGTTTGTAGAAAAATGCTGGTCCCCACCGAGCTTCTCTATGTATTGTTTGACCCTCGGTGGCATTTACTTTTTATGCATCATGACTAAAGTCATAATTCAGATTATAGCAGAACCAAAACAAATGACAATTCAATAGCTTGCAGACATGGAAAATGAGGCCCAGAGAGGTTCTGTGATTTACCCAAGGTCACACAGCACATTATTTGTGCAGTCCTTTGTATTGTGTGATCCTATTTTCCTCTCTTCCCCTGGACTTGTCATAACTTTCACAACCTATGTGAGACCTGCAGTGTCCTGGAGACAGCTGAAAACTCTGCTTCCTCTTCTGCTGGATCTCTCAGAAAATACATTTAAGTAAAAGTTTTGTGCTTTTTTCCCCCCAAAAACTCATGTTGTTCATAAATATGGCTATTTAATATAAAAAATCAAATTAAACAGGAGAGGGAAAAGAAAGCATTTCTTCAATGTTTTTTTTTTCCAGTTGCTTTTTGTGCAGGTGGGTTGCTACAGGAGTCCCCTCTTCCAAAGCCCATCTAGGATGTTAGTTTAGCTCTATTGATGTTTAAGGCTCTGTCTTTCATCGTAACCACATGCCAAGACAATAAGTAATTGAACCACATGTTTTGCCTTTTTTAAAAGGTGTAATCTCCTTCTGAAGTGTAGAGATGTTTAGCAGGATTTTTCTAATTTATCTGTCATCACACCACGCGGGCTAGGCTCCAAGCCTTGACTGCAGTGTGTCTTTATCACTGTCTTTTGATGAACACCTGTTTCCAGCATATAAATATATCTGCTGAGAAGCAAAATTAAAATAATTTCAACAGTATGGGAATAATTAGGAACTTTTTTTGCAAGGTCCACCTGTTCCAAATATGAAAATATCATATTTAGTTGCACATACATTCTTTTATCACTATATATTCTTTATGCTAGTTATGTCTATATTTGGTAATAATTCTTTGATATTTCATTAGCTGAAAAAAAATTTTCATTTTAGATATTTAATTGTAAGCAATTTTTTTAAAAAATCAGAATTTTCTTATGCCCATTAAGAGAGGAAAGGAAGGAAATTACTCCAAACTTCTAAAGATAGAAACTTTAAGAGCACTCTATTATTTATGTTTGTTATGCCTTTTGTTAAGGACTTAACTTCTTCATGAATGAAATAATGATTATGTGACTCCTAAGTTGGTTATAATAGATATTATTTTTTAAATAAAATATGAGTGCCCTTATAAGAAAAGGGTATTTTTTTTTTTGTGGTTAATGTTTGGTATATTAACATATTTAAATCAATAGATCTAATATGAAGAATTATCATTTTTATGATTCACATTCATGTCTCTTTCTATTTAAGATTTATCCTTCATGCTTATTCTTGGCTTTCCTGTAAACCTTGAGCTGGATGGTTTGAGACTTCAAAGTGAAATTACATGGCAACTGAAATCCCCCACTTCAGGAGGCCTTCATCAATAGTGACCCCTGTCCTGCTACTACATGACAGGAATTGCCATTTTCAGGAATTCATATTTTTTACAAAAATATTCAGAGTAAGAGAACTTGATATACAGCAAACTGTGTAATTATTTCCATTTAACATTAGCCACACTGTTGTTCACTCAATGAGTGAACATAAATGGAAATAAGAAGTAACTAGATATTTAGCCAAACACCCAGTAAAGCAAATTCATAGGTGAGAGCCAAATTGATGCAGAAATATATTACAATTTGTCTTCATTTTCAGAATGTGAAATCTGAAGTGCCAAATTTTGGTTGTTTTCTGACAACATGGGAAAAGTAAATCACCAGTTGCCTGGCCCTTTCATGCAAAGTTGTATGCGAGGCATTATGTGACTGGTTGCTTTTTAGCAGTCAGGGACATTTTGGGCAATGGTTACATACACAACACTAATTATACTAATTAGTCCACACCAATGTGTGAGCAGTAAGCATGTTTTTACAATTAGGATGTAATTTTAAAAAATCATTTATTGGGCACATTTAGAGACACAGCAGTTTTGGATTTACCATACAATAGAAAAAGAAATTATCCAAATTGAATAAACGTGCATTTCAGCATGGGCAAATAAATTAATATATGGCCAATGAAACCTATGCTTGTGTCACAAATATGTACTTGCATAAGAATGATTTTTCTAAGCAGGTGTGTGGATTGTAGCTTTTGTGGTCATTAAATAATAGTGATCTAAAATCACTTTGCTTAATGCAATATAGCAACATCTCATTACTTCTACTAGCTTTTACTTCTGATGTGGGTAGTTGTGTTAGGCAAAATAATGCTCCCCATTCCCCGCAAAGATGTCTACATTCTAATCCCCAAAACCTGTGAATTTGTTACTTTACACCTCAGAAATGCACTTAGAAGATGTGGTTAAGAATTTTAAGATGGAAGTTTATCTTGGATTATCTCAGCAAGCCCACTGTAACCACAAAGGTCCTTACAGATAAGAAAGAGAGGCAGGAGAGTCAATGTTAGAGTTGTATGATGTGAGGAAGACTCACCAGCTATTGGTAACTTTGAGAGTGGAGGAAGAGGCCACAAGCCAAGGAATGTGGGCAGCATCTAGAAGTTGGAAAAGTCAAGGAAATGGATTCACCCCTAGGCCTCCAGACAGGAGGCTCTGCTATATGGCTCTGCTACACCTTGATTTTCGTTTCTGAGGCCTCCAGAATTATGATAAATTTGTGTTGTTTTCAGCTACTAAGTTTTTGGTAATTTGTTATAGCAGCAGTAGGAAATGAACACAGGTTTTGTTTTGTTTTGCTTCTCAGAGCCTCAGATTCCTCATCTATAAAGTGCTAATACCATTTGCTTGCTATTTTTTGTGAGAATTAATAATATAATGTATGTGTCTTTAAAATGATCAAAGTCTTAAAAGATAACCTTTTTTTTGTGAACTCAGTAAAATTATTTCCACAGTAATTGATTGAGAAACTCTGCCAATATAAATCTCTATCATTTAAATTCTTCCCCAAATCCCTATTACTTAAGAACTAGTGACTACAGCCCATTGCCATGGCTCATGCCTGTAATCTCAGCACTTTGAGAGGCTGAGATGGGCAGATCACTTGAGGTCAGGAGTTCAAGAACAGTCCAGCCAACATGGTGAAACCCCATCTCTACTAAAACTACAAAAATTAGCCAGGCATAGTGGTGCACACTTGTAATCCCAGCTACTTGGGAGGCTGAGGTGGGAGGATGCCTTGAACATAGGAGGCAGAGGTTGCAGGGAGTCTAGATTCCATGCCACTGCACTCCAGCCTGGGAAACAGAGTGAAACTCCATCTTAAAAAAAAAAAAAAAAAAAAAAAAAAAAGTCACTACAAAATATAGGGTATCTCCAGCTTCATTAGAAAGCATCTGTTGGCCGGGTGCAGTGGCTCATGCCTGTAATCCCAGCACTCTGGGAGGCCAAGGTGGGCAGATCATGAGGTCAGGAGATCGAGACCATCCTGGCTAACATGGTGAACCCCCATCTCTACTAAAAAAAATACAAAAAAATTAGACGGGCGTGGTGGCACACGCATGTAGTCCCAGCTACTCAGGAGGCTGAGGCAGGAGAATGGTGTGAACCTGGCAGGTGGAGCTTGCAGTGAGCCAAGATCGTGCCACTGCACTGCAGCCTGGGCAAGAGTGACTCCATCTCAAAAAAAAAAAAAAAAAAAAAAAATCTGTTAATCTGTTACAACATATTGAGGCAGCCAGAGAAAGGGATTAAGTAAATGACCTGGACAGTATGAAAAGCCACAAACATAACTGATGTCAACAGGGCAGAAATTATCTTAATAGGGCTGAAGAGAGGAAAAATAGAATCACTAAAAAACCAAGTTAGATTATTTACAGCAAAAAACAGCTTAAATGCCCCTTAAACACTGTTTTCTAAAAAGATGAGTAGATAACTCTTTTGCTCAGAGGCATTCAGTGTCGAATTACTTACATTAGAAAAAAATGAAAACCAATGTAAATGCCCAACAATTAGGGAATGATTAAGTAAGATATAGTTTAACAATAGAATTAGATGTTGTAATAAACAGTAATTGAGAAAACCTTTTAATCATCTTTGGGGAAAAACAAATGCATATATGGACTATTTTATCAACTTTGTAGAAATCCTGTTGAAAATATACTAAGAAGAAATTTACAAATAAAAATCCTATCAGTGGTTCTCTCTGACTGGTAGTGATATGTGTTTTCCTTTTCCAATTTTTCCTTTTCCAATGCTCTGCTCTTTTTTTTCCTTTTGTCTTCTTTATTTTTTTGAGACAGGATCTTGCTCTGTTGCCCAGGCTGGAGTGCAGTGGTGTGATTATGGCTCACTGCAGCCTAGACCTCCTGGGCTCAAACAATCCTCCCACCTCAGTAGCCTGCCCCTCCGCACCCAGTAGCTGAGACTACAGATGCATGCCACCGCACCTGACTGATTTTTAAATTTTTTGTAGTGATAGAGTATCATTATGTTGTCCAGGCTGATCTCAAACTCCTGGGCTCAAGTGATCCTGCTGCCTTGGCCTCCCAAAGTGCTAGGATTATAGGTGTGAGCCACTGCACCCTGCACCAATTTTCTAAAGTACATATACATTGTTTTCTATAGTCTCCTAAAACAGCATACATTTCAGAAATTATGTCATACTTTTAAGAATATATAGTTTGGGAGCCACGGTGGCTCAGGCCTGTTGTCCTGGCACTTAAAGAGGAGAGGCTAGGCATTCGAGGTCAGCCTGGGCAAGATAGAAAGCTCTCATCTGTGTTTTTTTTAAAAAAAGAATATATACATTTACTGGGCAAGTTTATTCACTGTGGCTATATCCTAATTAATGACCATCTTCTTGTCTTACTTCTCAGTTAATCCAGTGACATTTATTAGATAGCTGCTTTATTCTAGGCACTATGATAGGTGGTGTGAAAAATGTAACAGTGAATAAAATATAGTAATTGACTTTTGTAAATTTATAAGCTAGTGGGCAGAAAATACAAATAAACATAACAGGTTTAAGGTATAAAGACAAGACTATGGAAGAATAAGAGAAGGCGAGATTAGGTGGTGGAAGGGGGCGGGGTCTCAGCAGATACTTTAGAAATGACTAGACATAAACAAAGAGACCTGGGGAAGACGGAAGTATGTGCAGGTAGAGATGTCATTGGTAGGTACAAATGTAGGGAAAAAGGTCAAGGGCATATCTGGAGAAATATGAAAAGTTTCAGGGAGTTAGGGTAGAGTTTAGGAACAGGAAATTGTAAGAGTTTGGAATAAAGGGGGAACAGAGTTGAAGCTAACTAGCTGGTTGTGAAATGTCTTGAAGACTGGGCTGGTAAATTTGGATATCGGCTTTGTCTGTGCTGAGTTCTTGACACCAAACCACCCAAGTTGAAAATTTAAGAAGAAAAGGCAGGCAACCATCTGAATATTTGACAGCAAGGTAATTGGCTAAATGCTTACCTTTCATTCAAATGTTTTAGGGTGTTGAATACACACCCATAGAACAGGTGGATTCCTCCACTGAAAACATCTCCTGATCAGGATTTTAAAGAGGCAACTCCATTGATCTATTCACTTGTCTCAGTTGTAACCCCAGGATAAATTTTAAGGCAGTACTATAATTCTTGGATTCAAATTCAGAACTCTGAGACTGAATTCGTATATTTTTCCATATTCAGCCAATCTTTCCTCTCCCAGCTTCTTTACCTTTTATTTTGTATTTGCTGTGTCCTCAGAAAAACTGCAGCTCTTCAGTGGGTAAGAATTGTGACTTCTCATATCTCTTCTTCTCTTACATTTAGGAATAGAAGGATAACCGTACAGTTTTTTGAATAATTGATTGAAATCCTATCCATTTGTGCCAATTCATATGTAGCAGCACCTGCTCAGCATTTAGATTTAAAAGATTTATGTTGGGTTCAGAAACCATTGCCTGAGATATTTAGAAGGAACATGGCAACATCCTGAGTTCTCCAGTTTTATCTTAGCATTTTCTGCATTTCTGCTACATTTCCTGATTGAACATATTATTAGGCATAATGTGTTTTTGCATGGCTCAAAATTTAATTCTCCATTTTAAACTTTCAGTGTAAGTGTCTGGACTAAGAAAATACAATCCCTTTTCCTTTTAGATTTCTTTCCCACATGGTATTTTAAAGTCTTTTCTGCCTCCATCAGATCTCTTGGCAGTTCACACTCCATTCTCTTAGATTCTTTTTAATGGCATGTTTTCCAAGTCTTTTGTCATTATTACTACCCTCTGGATTCTTTCCAAATTAGCAATCTTTTTTATATAGAAAGAGCCAAAAATTGCATGCAGTTTTCCAGACGGCGCTTTAGGAGTATGGTGAATAATGGGATAATTACTTCCCACGTGAGCTTCAGTGACACCCAAATGGATTCGTAGGCGTTCTCTTTTCCTTTTTTTTTTTTAATCCCAAAGGATGATGTTCACTAAGAAATGATCAAATCTTTTATTGAGGAAAATTTAATGAGGAAAAGTTTTGCTAAGTAACAAATTAGGTAATGCCAAAATACTGATTATTATCTAAAAGATGGCCATTTCTTTCGGGAAATATTACATTTGGTGGAAATCTCAAACTCCATCTAAATAGTATGTTTTGAGTTTGATGCAGTAATAGAGAGGGAGTAGAGAAATTCTTAAAAATGAGAGTGGGTTAGAGTGAAATTGACATAAGTTGGCATTGCTTATTTCTACAGATAATTAGATATGTTTATTAAACACCTACTTTGTGCTGGGCACTGTCCTATATGATAGGGCTATAGATGTGAACAAAATTGTTTCTAAATATGAACCAGATTATTTCTTTTTTCTCCTCAAAACACTCCAATGGCTTCTTCTCTCTCTCAGTAAAATCCACACTCCTAAGTCCGGTGTACAAGGTGCCACATGATCTGGTCCCCACCAACTCTCTGACCCATCACTTACCCTCTCCTTCTCAATTCACTCTGCTCTAGTCACACAAGGCTTCAGGGCCTCTGCATTGAACTGGAAAGCTGGGGTTCAGGGCAGAACTCTGAAATCACTCTTACTAAATCTTTATGCTATGTCAGGTACCATGCTAAATGCGTACAGACATTGTTGCATTCAAGCTTCACGTCAAAGTAGAAAGATGGTTATTACTGCTCCGATTATTATTATTTATTTATTTATTTTTGAGACAGAGTCTCTCTCTGTTGCCCAGGCTGGAGTGCAGTGGCACCATCTCAACTCACTGTAAGCTCCACCTCCTGGGTTCTCGCCATTCTCCTGCCTCAGCCTCCCAAGTAGTTGGGACTACAGGCGCCTGCCACCACGCCCGGCTAATTTTTTGTATTTTTAGTAGAGATGGGGTTTCACCGTGTTAGCCAGGATGGTCTTGATCTCTTGACCTCATGATCCGCCCACCTCGGCCTCCCAAAATGTTGGGATTACAGGCGTGAGCCACCACGCCCAGCCAACTGCTCCTATTATTTATTTATTTATTTATTTATTTATTTATTTATTT
>NW_016803343.1:1291825-1315206 GCF_001698545.2 Rhinopithecus bieti | reverse complement strand
CTCAGCCTCCCAAGTAGTTGGGACTACAGGCGCCTGCCACCACGCCCGGCTAATTTTTTGTATTTTTAGTAGAGATGGGGTTTCACCGTGTTAGCCAGGATGGTCTTGATCTCTTGACCTCATGATCCGCCCACCTCGGCCTCCCAAAATGTTGGGATTACAGGCGTGAGCCACCACGCCCAGCCAACTGCTCCTATTATTTATTTATTTATTTATTTATTTATTTATTTATTTTGAGACGGAGTCTCCCTCTGTCGCCCAGGCTGGAGTGCAGTGGCGCGATCTTGGCTCACTGCAAGCTCCGCTTCCCCGGGTTCACGCCATTCTCCTGCCTCAGCCTCCCAAGTAGCTGGGACTACAGGCACTCGCCACCACGCCTGGCTAATTTTTTTGTATTTTTAGTGGTGATGGGATTTCACTGTGGTCTCGATCTCCTGACCTCGTGATCTGCCCACCTTGGCCTCCCAAAGTGCTGGGATTACAGGCATGAGCCACCACGCCCAGCCCCTATTATTTTTATTAGTAGTTGTTAAATATTACTAAAATCAGTAGTGCAGTTGACCCTTGAACAATATGGGTTTGAACTGTGTGGGTCCACTTCCACACAGGTTTTCTTCTGTCTCTATCACCCCAAGACAGCAAGACCAACCCCTGCTTCTTCTCCTCCTCTTCAGCCTACTTAATGTGCAGACAACAAGGGTGAAGACCTTTATGATGATTCACTTCCACTTAATGAATAGTAAATATATTTTCTCTTCCTTATGATTTTATTTTCTCTAGCTTATTTTATTGTAAGAATACCATACATAATATGTATAACATACAAAGTATGTGTTAACCAACTGTTTATGTTGTTGGTAAGGCTTCTGGTCAACAGTACGCTATTAGTAGATAGGTTTCTGAGGAGTTTCTTATGAGGAGTCATAAATTACGTGTGGGTTTTTGTCAGCACTCCTAACCCCTGTAACATTCAGGGTCAACTGAGGTGTTAGACCATTATTACCATCTTATTAAAGAAGAGAAGTTAGGTAACTAGCTAGTAGTTGGTGGAACCAGACCATTGTGCTCTAAAGATATCCTTACTTTGGCTGGTCTGTTGAAAGACTGAACTGTGGAAAAGTTTGAATTTGATACCACAAAGTCTGACAATTCATCCACTGGATTTTTTTTTTTTTTGACAGAGCCTTACTCTGTCCCCCAGGTTGCAGTGCAGTGGCACGGTCACAGCTTACTGCAGTCTTGAGCTCCTGGGCTCGAGTGATTTGCCCACCTCAGCCTCTCCTGAGTAGCTGGGATCACAGGCACATGCCACCTTGCTGAACAATTTTTTTAAAAAAATATTTTGTAGAGACAGGGTCTTGCCATGTTGCCCAAGCTGGTCTTGAACTCCTGGCCTCAAGTGATCCTTCTGCCTCAGCCTCCCAAATTGTTGGAATTTCAGGAATGAGCCACCAAACCCAGGCTGGATCTTTTATTCATATATTCAGCAGAGCTGCTTTGAGCCTCTTCTTAGATGTAAAGCTCATCAGCAAATAAACTCATTTCTTCAAAAAACTTTTAATTTAATTTAGTTCTTGCATGGACAGCAGTCATTCAGATGAGTTCCAACTCATCTGACATTGACTTAATTCAAGATGGTTATTTGAACCTAAGTATTTAATGATCTTCCTTTCCTGATTTCCAATGAAATAAACAAAGAAATATAAATTAGGATGAAAAAATTACATCAGCCCTGGAAAGGGAGAAAAGTTAACCAATAGACCAGAAACTTGAGTTCGTATTATGTTCTACAAATAGAATTGCATAACCTTCAATTTTTGGAGTGCCCCAGGGTGCTGGTTTAGGGGCCTTCTCTCTTCAGTTATACACAGTGAACCCTATCTCTGTTTCTTTTCTTTTCCTTTACTATTGTTATTATTTTTGAGATAGAGTCTCACTCTGTCACTGAGGCTGGAGTACAATGGTGTGATCTTGGCTCACTGCAACCTCTGCCTCCCAGGTTCAAGCGATTCTCCTGCCTCAGCCTCCTGAGTAGCTGGGATTACAGGTGCACACCACCACGCCCGGCTAATTTTTGTATTTTTTAGTAGAGACAGGGTTTCACCATGTTGGCCAGGGTGGTCTTGAACTCCTGACCTCAGGCGATCTGCCCACCTTGGCCTCCCAAAGTGCTGGGATTACAGGCGTAAGCCACAGTGCCTGGCCCCATCTCTATTTCTGCTTTAAGTTTTCTCCAGAATTCTAAACTTATATACCCAAATGACTAGTGGATATCATTCATGGACACTCAATGAGTATCTCAATTTAAATTAGTCAGAACAGAACTTATAATTGCTGCACCTCTATCAAACCTGTCCCCTCCTCCAGGGATTTACATTTCAGTAAATACCACCACTATTTACCAAATTGCTGGAAAAAAACACTCTAAGTGTTATATTTGATTCTGCTCTTGACTTCACTCCCCTCAAATTCAATCCATCAGCAAGCCTATCATCTCTTCATCCAAAACATGTCTGGTAACTTTTCACCATCTCCATCATCTGTCCTGGTGATGCTCTTGCTTTTTCTAGAATAGATTCACACACAGCAGCAGAGGGACATTTTACAATTCAAAATCAGATCATGTTACTCCTTCCCCTCAAACAAACAAACAAACAAAACAAAAACCAAACACAAACAATCCCCAAACCCCCACAATCTTAAAACTCTTCAATGGCTTTGTAGTGAACTTGAAATAAACTCTTTCTTACAATTTACAAAGTCCTACTTTATCTAGACCCTGCCACGTTTTATCACTTTCTCACTTACCACATATGCTCCAGCTTCTTTCAATTTTTAAAACTCATTGACTCTTCCCCACCTCAGTGTCTTTCCTTCCTGTCCCTAACATTGGGAGAATCGTTACTGATCTTTACTCAGCTGGCTCTTTCTCTTCAAATGGATCCCACTTCTGTAGAGCAACCTTGCCTGCCCTTCAAATTTAAAGTAGGCACCGCTTCTTTGATTTACTATGTAGTGATTGCCACTGGCCAAGTATTTTCTAATTTGTTTGTCTTTCTTTCTTCTCACCTTCTAAGAAGAAAAATACCCTGAAAGCAAGGACCATGTCTGTTTTGTTTACTGTAGAATTCACTCTACCATGTGGTACAGAGCAGGTAATTAATATTTGAGTGAATTAATAATTGTATTGTTCTTAATATGGTGTGAATTGTAACACAGATGTAAAAAATGTGTAAGATAATAATTATAATCTAAACATAAAGGTCATTTCAGCTTAATCTGAGAAATAAGGTAAGGCTATATAAAAGAAACAAAAAAAATAAGATGATAGAAGTGAGACCAAATGATACACCTATTGTGATAAATCCGATGAATTAAACTCCATCATTAAACAAATATCTTCAGATTGGATCTCAAAATATAACCGAGCTACTTGTTGTTTATGAGACATACCTAAAATAGATATAGAAAGGATAAAAAGAAAAGGAAGGTCAAAGAAAAACCAGGAAAATATAAAAACAGTGGTAGTGATATCAGACAAAGGAAAAG
This sequence comes from Rhinopithecus bieti, assembly GCF_001698545.2. Classification (NCBI taxonomy): domain Eukaryota; kingdom Metazoa; phylum Chordata; class Mammalia; order Primates; family Cercopithecidae; genus Rhinopithecus; species Rhinopithecus bieti. The sequence goes on along the minus strand of NW_016803343.1, from coordinate 1,311,657 downwards.
TGAAAAAAGCCCACATATTTTAAATTGTTAAAATATAAACTCAAATTATTTCAACCATTTTCGAAGACAGTGTCGTGATTCCTTAAAGACCTGAAGACAGAAATACCGTTCAACCTAGCAATCCCATTACTGGATATATACCCAAAAGAACATAAATTGTTCTCTTATAAAGACACATGCATGTGTATATTCATTGCAGCACTGTTCACAATAGCATATACATGGAATCAACCTAAATGCCCAGTAATGATAGACTGGATAAAGAAAATATGGTACACATGCACCATGGAATACTATGCAGCCATAAAAAGGAATGGGATCATGTCCTTTGAAGGACCATGGATGGAACTGGAGGCCATTATCCTTAGCAAACTAATTCAGGAACTGAAAACCAAACACCACACGTTCTCACTTATAAGTGAAACCTAAATGATGAGAACACATGGACACATAGAGGGGAACAACACACAGTGGGGCCTTTCAGAGGAAGGAGGGTGGGAGGAGGGAGAGGATCAGGAAAAATAACTAATGAGTACTAGGCTTAATACCTGGGTGATGAAATACTCTACAACAAACCCCATGACACAAGTTTATCTATGCAACTAACCTGCACATGGACCCCTGAACTTAAAATAAAAGTTAAAAATAAAATATAAAATAAAATATATACTCCGCAAGGCACCTATAGCAATAATACCCCATGTGCATTCACTAACATAATACTGAAAAACATAAATCAATACATTTAGAAATTTTGGATTAAAAAAAACCAATCATAGCCCCGGGCGCGGTGGCTTCAAGCCTGTTAAATCCCAGCCCAACTCTTGGGTGATGCGCCGCAAGACGGGCGGATTCAAAAACAACGGTCAAGAGATCAGAGACCATCCTGGCAACCACAAGGTGAAAAACCCCGTCTCTACTAAAAATACAAAAAAAAACTAAAGCCGGCGTGGTAAGCGGGGGCTTCCTTTGATAGTCCCAGCTACTCGGGAGGCTGAAAGGGCCAGGAGAAAATGGCGTTAAAAAACCCGGAGAGCGGGGGCTGCAGTGAGCTGAGTCCGCCACAGCCACTTCCAGTCCGGGCCGACAGAGCCGCAAGACTCCGCCCTCAAAAAAAAAAAAAAAAAAATAAAATAAAATAAATAAAAATAAAAATAAAATAAAAAAAAACCAATCATAAAAGGCTCTTGCATACCTCTGAGACTTTGATAAGACAAAATTGCAGAGGAGCTAAACACTATAACTGATAACATTGTTTAAATATGTATGGAACTTCATACACCACTCACAGAGAATACTGTTTTTCAAATAGCAAAAGAAAGTTACAAAAATTGCAAAAAACATTTAAATAAATGCCAAAAAAGTATAAATACTTATTCTTTGATTCTGATGCAATGAAACTAGAAATTTAAAATATAAATATATGAAGTCACAAGAAGAGTAAATACGCTATCAAAAATGTTTGTTAAAGAACTAAAAACTGGCTGGGTGCAGTGGCTCACGCCTGTAATCCCAGCACTTTGGGAGGCCGAGGTCAGGCGTTCAAGACCAGCCTGGCCAAGATAGTGAAACCCCATCTCTACTAAAAAATACAAAAATTAGCCAGGCGTGGTGGCAGCTATGCGGGAGGCTGATCCCAGCTATGCGGGAGGCTGAGGCAGAGAATTGCCTGAACCCGGGAGGCGGAGGTTGCAGTGAGCCAAGATCAAGCTACTGCACTCCAGCCTGGGTGACAAAATGAGACTCCGTCTCCAGAAAAAAAAAAAAAAAAAAAAACTTTAGCAATTAATGAAGCTAATACATATCAACATTTATAAGATGCAGCTGTAAGTTCACACAGAGGAAAATTCAGACATTTAAATACTTTTATTATTAGAGAAGAAAGGATTAATGCACTAAGCATTTGAATGAAACATTTTAAGGCCAGGCACAGTGGCTCATGCTTATAATCCTAGCACTGTAGCAGGCTGAGGTGGGCGGATCACTTGAGGTCAGGAGTTCAAAACCAGCCTGGCCAACATGGTAAAACCCTCTCTCTACTGAAAATACAAAAAAAATTTAGCTGGGCATGGTGGCAGGCACCTGTAATCCCAGCTACTCGGGAGGCTGAGGCAGGAGAATCACTTGAACCTGGAAGGCCGAGTTTGCAGTGATCTGAGATCGCACCACGGCACTCCAGCCTGGGCAACAAGAGAGAGTCTCCATCTCAAAAAAGAAAAAAAAAAAAAAAAACAGAAAGAAACTTTAAAAGGAATCAAAGAAGCAGGAAAAAAACATCAGACGTTACTGAAGAATAAGGCAGTAATTATTGAAGTAAAAATGAAAAAAATGGTTGAGGTTATAATCCTGGAGTTCATTCAAAAGGGCCAATAAGATAAGCAAACTTCAGTTTATGTTGATTAAGGAAAAGTAAGTAATAAAACACAATTTCTAGGCATATAAATGGAAAAGGGTGGTAATAATAAGAGAGAAATGTTTAAATTAAAATTATATAGCATGTAATTTGATATTAATAAAAATTAAAACTTTAATGAAATGATAATTTCCAAGGAAAGTGTAAATTATGTAAATTTTCTAAGAAAGAATGAATATGATATTTTATTTAGGATTGTTAAATCTGTTTCATGAGTAGGCATTTTTAGTGTTAGTATTAGTTCAGTAATAACTTTCTCATTTTCTTCTTTTTTTTGTTTCTATTTCTTCCCCAAATTCTTAACCATAATCTAAGAGGCTTTTGTGTAAAAGAACGTGTTTCATCTATGTTTCTTTGATTATTATTGAGATGGAAGTTTTAAAAATTGGTTTATTGGCCATTTTATGTTCACTAAGTGCCTATCATTGTTCACCGGACAATTTTCTATCAGGTAGTTCATTTTTTTTTAAAACCACTTTATATATGGCCAGTAACCCTTTGTCTGTGTGGTAAACATTTGTTTCCTTAGGTCAATTTATGCCTTTAATTGTTTCATTGTACTTTTCTCAGTCAGAAGTTTTGAATGTTAATATAGCAAAATATGTCAAACTTTTTCTTTATTTTGTGTCCCATTGGTATTATAGTTAGAACACCTTTCCATGTCTCGGGATTATGTAAAAATTCAACTACATTTTAAAGTATTGGCATACTTTATATTGAATACTTGCCTTTGATTCATCTGCAGTTTACTTTTGTGTGAGGTAGAGATATAACTTTATTTTCTTCTTTATGTATATTTGGCTATTTCAATATCACTGACTGAGTGATGCTCTGATCACTTGATATGGTTTGGATATGTGTCCCTCTAGATCTCTTGCTGGAAGGTAATCCCCAGTGTTGGAGGTGGGGCCTGGTGGGAGGTTTTGGGATCGTGGGAGCAGATCCCTCATGAAAGGTTTGGTACTGTCCTCAGGACAGTGAGTAGTTCTCATGCGATCTGGTTGTTTAAAAGTGTGTGGCACTCTCACCTTGCCCTCTTGCTCCCACTCTCACTGTGTGATGCACTGGCTCCCCCTCATCTTCTGTTATGACTGTAAGCTTTCTGAAGCCCCTACCATAAGCAGATACCGGCACCACAATTCCTGTCCAGGCCACAGAATGATGAGCCAATTAAACCTCTTTTCTTTATAAATTACCTGGTCTTAAGTATTTCTTTATAAAATGCAAGAACAGCCTAACACATCGATCTATTAAAAATTGCACCTTATTAGTATGCTAGTATCTTCTAAAACAGCGGTCCCCAACCTTTTTGGCACCAGGGACCTGTTTCATGGAAGACAATTTTTCCACAGATGGGAGTGGGATTTGGGATGCTTTCAGGATGAAACTGTTCCACCCCAGATCATTAGCTAGATTCTCATAAGGAGCATACAACCTAGATCCCTTTCATGTGCAGTTCACAGTAGGGTTCGCGCTCCTATAAGAATCTAATGCCAACGCTGATCTGACAGGAGCTGGAGCTCAGGAGGTAATGCCGCTTACCCGCCGCTCCCCTGCCCTGCAGCCTGGTTCCTAACAGGCCATTGACTGGTACCAGTCTGTGGCCAGGAGTTTGGGGACCGCTGTTCTAAAAAATATACTCAAATTTGTTTCTTAAATTCCATTAATCAGTTTAACTAGTCCAGCATCAGTATCATACTCTTTCAATTATTATTATTATGTAACATGTTGTTTAGTAAAAGAAACCTCTCCACGTCATTTAAAAAATAACCTTTTCTGACCCTGGGCAACATGGTGAAATGTCATCATTTCCCAGAAGCCCCAATTTCCCATTGGAAAACATTGTCAGAAATATTTCTTCTGTAGTTACATCTGTTTCATTTTTAAATAGTCCTATTTCTACAAAACACACACACACACACACGCACACACACACACTAGCCAGATATGGTGGCATGCAGCTCTAGTCCCAGCTACTCGGGAGGCTGAGGTGGGAGGATCACCCGAGCTCAAGAAGTCAAAGTTACAGTGAACAGTGATTGCACCACTGCACTCCAACCTGGGTGACAGAGTGAGACCCTGTCTCAAAAAAATATGTAACTTTTTTGGACATCCTTTAATCATTTTTAATGAATTTTAGAAAAAATATCCCAGAAGTTAAGTGGTTTTATTAGTTTTCAGAATAATATAGAGATAATGGACATTTTTATAGCATTGAGTCTTGTGATCCAATAATATAGTATCTCTATTTATTCGAACCTCTTTTATGTCTGTCAGTATAATTTTATACCAAATATATAAACCACTTGAACTAATGATGCTACTGTGGATCAACTCATTTACTTCAGAATGTCCTAGCAACTGAGGCAAAAATGTGGGTATGATGAATTATTTAATTATTTTCTGACAAAAGGAAATATGTACATTTTATGGGAAGATAAATTTTTCCTCCAACTTCTTAAAGAATTTAGCACAGATCAACTTAATAGCTGCTAGTCATGTAGAGTCAATATGAAAAAATATAATTGAGAATACATACTGCGGTGATGAAGGGAATAGAAGCAGGAAAATGAGATAATCAAACCTGATAAAAATTTCTGGAGATAAAGTCTGAATTGTACAGAACTTAGAATACTTTGAAGAATAAATGAAAACAACATATATCCAACTTTCTCCTCTTATAGCAAATCACTCAAGCTTTTACCAGAGTTTGGATGAAGTTTCAGAGGCTAGTTGTCAGTTTCTCCTTGAACACCCTGTGAGAACAGAACTTTAAGCACAGGCAATCTCTGTTAATGAATCCAGGGAGACTCCATGCAAGGATGCCATTTTGTTATGACAGATGAAGGTCCCAATTATATTCTTGATGAAGTACCTTTGTATATTAGCAGTGGACTAACACAGTGGATGGATTAGATCTGAAGTCAATGTTTTGGAGTCTGCAAATGGTCAGAAGCTCTTCCCTTCACATTATTTCACAAATATTGATTGCTTCATCCCTCTCTGAGTGCTAATCATAATCTCATTTAATCCCACAAAGACCCATAAGTATCATGATCAATCCTATATTGTAGATGAGGAACTGCCCTATTTACACGGTGAATCGGTGATACAACTAAGATTTAAATTTACATTCGCATGACAAGCAAGCCTGTAATCCCAACCACTATCCCACATCATCTTTACTTCTAAATGTACCAACACGTACAACCCACAATAGCAGCAATATTCACTCTTGGTACAAAGAATACATTAAAGTAAGAAATGAGGCTTTGTCTACACAGTTTGAATATATGAACTTTTGCACTTTCCAGTTAAATAAGAAGCATTTGTCTTGTTTTTCAATTTTTATAGAAGTCCTAGAATCCTGAGTAGAATAATGCATCTGAAACTTTAATATGCATGTGGTTCACCTGGGGATCTTCGGGTGGGGTCCAAGAGTCTGCTTGTTCACCAACTTCAACTTCCCAGAAGATGTGATGCTGCAGTTCAACAATCCACATTTTGGATGACAAGAGGCTAGAGGATCGTCAATCTGGTTTTCTAAATTTGAGTCGGGGTAAAGGGCAGTCTTGATTAGCATTCAGTATGTAATGAATGTTATTAGGTAGCATTCAGTACCTAGCATTCATTAGGTGCTAAATGCTAATCAAGACATAATGTCTGTTCTTAAGGTAATGCAGTGATTGTCAGCTCTGGTTGCTCAGTGTAATCACAGGGTGAGGATGAGATAGATGTAGATAGATGAGATAGATGTAGGTTAGATAGATTAAAACCTCATGGGGTGAGACCAAAGAGGCATGGATACTTAAGTACTTTAAGTATATATATTTGGATTATATCCAGGCTGAGGATATAAATTTGAGAAAGGTGGTAGCTATATTCATCCTGACTTTATCAGTTACTTTGGACAAGTTAACTAACTGCTCTATGCCTATTTTTTTTCTACTGTAAAAGTGGTAGTTGCCCATATCTGATGGTTGAAGAATTAAATGAGAAAAGCATTACCTAGAACACAGTAAGCATTCATATATTAGTTATCAGTAATAGTTTCATCATTGTCATTCCAAAATTTTAGGTTCCTTATTTCTTATATGGAGTATTTCACCCCAAAATAAAAAATGAGATGTATATTTGTCTCATAATTGCACTTCTGTCAAACAGCTCTGTAAAGCAGCATCTCATAAGAGAGACAAAGCATGAAAAAATTAAAAGCACTTTGAATGTAAGAACAAAGATGTAAGATGATGACCCATGTCTCATTAGTACCGCCTTTGAAACCTTCCTGTGTTTCTTTCCTAGTCCCCCTTGAACTTCCTCCTTTCCCAGAAGCATCAATTTCCTATTGGAAAACAGTGCAGAAATATTTCTTCTGTCTTCTGTGGTTACATCTGTTTCAAGTTGTTTTTTATTTCTTTTTTTTGAGATAGAGTTTCGCCCTGTCACCCAGGCTGGAGTGCAATGGTGTGATCTCGACTCACTGCAACCTCCGCCTCCCAGGTTCAAACAAATTTCTTGCCTCAGCCTCCCGAGTAGCTGGGATTATAGGCGCATGCCACCACGCCAAGCTAATTTTTGTATTTTTAGTAGAGTTGGGGTTTCACCATGTTGGCCAGGCTGGTCTCGAACTCCTGACCTCGTGATCTGCCCACCTCAGCCTCCCAAAGTGCTAGTCAAAATGTGCTCTGACTTTTCATTAATGCCTGTGCCATCCCCTACTCAGTCTTACACCACATCTACAGTTACTCAGTAAGGACATGGCTGTAAAATAAATCAAATTTTAAAAATAGATTCATTTAAGTTGTTAGGAGAGCTTCCTATTTCAATGAATCTGTTTTTTTTTAAATGAACGATCCCTTTAAAAAGTGAACAGTCCACTCAGTTTATCTGTAGAAATACAGGATATCATACATCCTTTCATTTTGCTTACTAGGTGATTATGTGGTGACATCCATATTAGTTTGGAGATGTTAATGTAGAAAACAGGGACCATTTGCTTCAGGTTGTAAGTTGAACATTAGATTTTACCTTTATTTTTGTTTTCAGCCAGGTCTGCCAATGCTGCTCTTTTCTACACGTGTGCATTGCATTGCATCCTTGTTCTGGCTCTTTTTACTCTTCCATTCTTTAGGCATAGTATCTTTCCACAATAAAAAAGCATATGAGACTGCTTCTTCCCATAGACCACTTTTATCTATCAGTCACCTCTGCTTCTAGGACCAATACAGTTTGAAAATCCAGCTTTAATCAGTTTACTGTCAAGCAAGAACTTTCAACTGGGCTTGTGGATGTAACAAAGAACTATACTCTTCTCAAAACTCAAGCTCACTTCTCTCTCCTGTTAGTGTGTTGCATCAAATGCTGGACCCTCTCTTTAAAAGGGTCCAGGACAGTCACAAAAACTCGAGTGTGGCCATCATATTGCAGCCTCCTGTTTTTCCCAAATATACTTGTTTTTTGCTCATCCATTGGATCAATCAATAAGCATTTATTGAGTACTTACTATGTGCTGGGCACAAGGCTGGTGGAGATACAGTAGTGAAAAAGATAGACAGGGTCCCTGCCTTCATGGAGCTTACAGTTTAATGAGGAGATAGATAGTAGGCATAGAATCATACAAATACTGAATTCCAAATAGCTATTGATATTATGAAGAAAAAAATGAATTTTATTTAAGCGTATAGACAGAAGACTTAATCTGGACTAGAGAGTAAGGGTTTTTTTTTTTGTTTTTTTTTTTAATTAACCTAAAGCTAAGCAAGTAAAAATGAGTAGAAAGTAGCAGATAAAGAGAAGAGAAAAGAGGCAGTCAGTGTGGAGGCCCTGACTATTTTCAAAGGGCTCAGAGAACATAAAGGTGAGAGGCTGTGAAAGATGAGCCTGGAGAGTCAGTCAGGGATCATTAATTTTTTTGCTGTTGTTCTGTGATAGCTTGGATTCTTGTAGCCTGTTTTTTCCTCCACTTTTTCTTTTTTTCTTTTTCTTTCTTTTTTTTTTTGAGACAGAGTCCCATTCTGTCACCCAGGCTGGAGTGCAGTGGCACGATCTTGGCTCACTGCAACCTCCACCTCCTGGGTTCACATGATTCTCCTGCCTCAGCCTCCTGAGTAGCTGGGATTACAGGTGCACATCACCACACCCAGCTAATTTTTTGTGTATTTTTAGTAGAGACAGGGTTTCACTATGTTGGCCAGACTGGTCTCGAACTCCTGACCTCGTGATCCGCCCGCCTCGGCCTCCCAAAGTGCTGGGATTACAGGCATGAGCCACTGCACCCAGCCCACTTTTTCTTATTTTTGAGCTTTTGTTTCACTATATTCGTTTACTTATTAAATTCTTTTATAACTCAAAGCTTTTGTGAGGAATGTTTGACTTTTCCTTGGGCTATGTTTTCTTCCAGGTTGGGTTTTTCTCCTGTCTTCAGTATGCTATGCTCTATCATTTGTTTTTCTCTTCTTCTTTGTTAGATGTTCATGGATATGTTTATTTGCTGTATCTCGTTTGTATTGCTGCCTTGCAGTTTCTCCTCTTGCCTATGATTAACATAAGCATTTCTATTCAGACATTCATTTACCCTGAATTTGTATGACTAAGTTCTTCTTTATTTCTTTCCCACTGTATTTCAGAACTATTTTTTTTTTCCCTCTCCAAGCTACAATTAGAGAGTTGAAATACTTCTCTTTGGTCCATTTTTCTGTAGTTTGAAAGTGGTGAGGTGAGGGAGGGTAGTAGAAGAAAACTATTCTGTGACCTTGAATGACAGAACTTTGCTCTTTTTCCTAATATCTCATTAAATGTCCTACCCAGAGTTTATTTTACCATCACAGCAGAGGCGCTACATTTCACACCTTGACCCTTCTTCAGTGTGGAAACCAAAAAAAACAATAGCCTTGCTCACCTGTGTCTGCTGAGCAACTTGGATTCACACCAGAAGGTTTCACTTTGACTCTTTCCTAAGCCACCCACTCATCTCAGTCCACATCTCTACTAATTGGGGGGCAGGAGTTATTAATGAAAATTCCTGGGATTTTTAGACCCTCCCTTTCCAGCTCTGCGAGGTGAAAGATTTGTCACAATGCTTTTTCTTATACATTATTTTGAAACATATGGTATATGGTTGTAACCCTTAGCTAGTTTGTTTGCTGTTGACAATTTTTGGAAAGTTTTATTTTGTTATCGTTGGTGGTTTTATTTTACTATTTCAAGTGTTGTGATAGCAATATTTTGCAATTGGGCTTCGTTTCACTATCTTTATTTCCATATTTTCGTCTTCAAAATGCCACTCTAGATTCCTCATGAAAAATGATTGAAAGGGGCAACAGAGATGTAAGAAGTGAATAAATTTAAAGTGTGTTTTGGAAGCAAAACTCAACAGCACTTGATAAAGTGTTAGATGCGATGGTGAATGAGAGGATGGCACACTGCAGGAAAAACTGGGTATATAAACAACTTCTAAAGACTTGTATCGTATTTTCACCTTGAAGATCTTGACCAATATTAGTTCACAATTCAAACGAGAATGAGAACAAGTGTGTACTGAGTCATCAGTGCCAAGTCCACCCTGGATGCTCTCTTCAGTCCTCACCAGATCCCTGAGGAGGATCTCTGTGCACTCTGCCTCCCCACTTGTGATAGAAATGACACACTGTGGAGGACGGGGAGGGCCAGAGTAGGGGGCAGTGCGTACAGCTGGAAGCAACCCCATCATCCTTGCCCACCACCAGGCACTTTCATTGATGCCATCTCACTTCATTCTCATGACTACCATATGAAATACATATTTTTACCTCTGTTTTTTCTAATTGAGAAAACTGAAGATGTTAAATTAACTTTTTTGAGGTTATTAAGTTCATAGATGGCAGAGGCAGGCTTGAAATCTAGGACTTTTGATTTCTCCGTACCTGTTTTGTTTTTTTTTTTTAACCACACTCTAATGTATTATCAAACCCCTCTGCCACTCTGTGGTTATGTGCATAACAACACATTTGATCATCATCAAGCCCATTTTCCATGGTTGGTTGCACATCTATTTCTAACTCATAAACACAGTTGTAAAATGAGTCAACCTGAGAGAAATCAGACTTGTTTACTCATTTTGCAGAAATCTGGGTTTGGAGCCTTTCATTACCCAAAGGTTAGAAAAAGAAGGCTGCCATTGTAGTGACACAAATGTGGTTCATTGTCCAAGTTGGGCCGTATCCAGCAATGGATTCCATAAACACCAATGCACTTTCCCCCTTTTCCCCCATTGGGTCTTATCTCCTTTATCCTGGGAGTGTTTGTGGCATCTTCACTTCTATTGTTGAGCTGTAGGAAGGAGAGGGCTCATCTCAGCACTTCATTTGACAAGTCCAAAGGGAAATCAACAAAAGAATAAAAAAGTGAAGTGGCCTTATCACCCTACTCCCTCCTTTGGAGACATTGCTGCAATGAATACTTTTCCGCAACCTGGACCTTTGGCCTTCTCACATGCACTCTAATTTTCTCCTGGGGCACAGAGATGAAATCAAGATGACTTCCCCTGGTGGATCTGCTCAGAGTGGTTTTACGGGTCATGAATTAGCCTATCTGGGGAGAGAAGATCAAAAGTAAAATTATGAGTCTAGAATTAGCTAGTGACTTAAAAGTTCTGAACGTGTGTGTACATATGTATATTACATAAGAGAGTGCCTTTGATGTTTAATCTGAATGCTATGTCAATGTCTTTGTTTATACGTAGGCCAGAGAAAAACAAGATAGAGAAATAAAGTTGTCACTGCAGGTGGCTGCTGATGTGTGACAGTGTGTTCTGTGTCAAATCAAATGCTGAGTAAGATTGAAGAGGGGAGAGGCATAGAGAAAAAGGGGAGAAGACACTCTTGCAAAAGAAGGGAGAAACAGAAGCAAATAGCTTCTTACATTTCCTCAGAAAGGGGGAGAGAGAAAGCTTGATTATTTCCTAGGAAATGGTATATAGAAAGGTTTGGCAGGAGGTGACTTTATGAGGGAATTTGAAAGTATTAAAAGGAAAATTTCTTCTCTGAAAAAGCAAGAAGAGTGCAGAGACACAGCAACCGAGGAGACAAAAGCTTTGTTATGAACATGCTCGAGGTTTTGCCAACATTCTGGACATATATAAACAGAATGCTCAGTGGAACATCTGTCTGCTGCAGGTGACTTTCTTTTATGATGTATTTACATATGGTTTGCACTTTGTTTAGTTTTGAAGTTTGTGAAACATTTTTTTTTTATTGTTATTATACTTTAAGTTCTAGGATACATGTGCACAACGTGCAGGTTTGTTACATATGTATACTTGTGCCATGTTGGTGTGCTGCACCCATCAACTCATCAGCACCCATCAGTTCATCATTTATATCAGGTATAACTCCCAATGCAATCCCTCCCCCCTCCCCCCTCCCCGTGATAGGCCCCGATGTGTGATGTTCCCCTTCCTGAGTCCAAGTGATCTCATTGTTCAGTTCCCACCTATGAGTGAGAACATGCGGTGTTTGGTTTTCTCTTCTTGTGATAGTTTGCTAAGAATGATGGTTTCCAGCTGCATCCATGTCCCTACAAAGGACGCAAACTCATCCTTTTTTATGGCTGCATAATATTCCATGGTGTATATGTGCCACATTTTCTTAATCCAGTCTGTCACAGATGGACATTTGGGTTGATTCCAAGTCTTTGCTATTGTGAATAGTGCTGCAATAAACATACGTGTGCATGTGTCTTTATAGCAGCATGATTTATAATCCTTTGGGTATATACCCAGTAGTGGGATGGCTGGGTCATATGGTACATCTAGTTCTAGATCCTTGAGAAATTGCCATACTGTTTTCCATAATGGTTGAACTAGTTTAAAACATTGCTGTTAAAGCATGGGTACAGTGTGGACATCAGGAAGGCATGCTCAGTAGAAGAAACAGTAGAATCACAGGTAAAGACAGTAAAAAAAGGAAATGGAATTAAAGAACAGTGAGGAGTTCTGTTTCACTGGAGTATAGGATTCTTGATGTGGACTAGAACAGGAACTAGTCAGAAATTAGATTGGAGCAGCATCAGGGAGGGCTTAAATCTTAGCGTAAGATGTAGAGTTTAGAATTTGTTCAATACATAGTTTTGTTCTGAGAACCCAGTGTAGTTTTGAGTGGATGTGTGACATATTCAAAGGTGTTTGCAAGTGTCTCATACTCTGTAAAGAAGTCAAGATTAATGATACCAATTTCAGTGCCTTTTACACAGAGGTCATATTTGAAGGCTTGAGAGAGATTATGTGGTCCAGAAAGAAAACACATTAGAACAGAGCCTTAAAGAATTTTTACCCTTTTAAATAATCAGGATAAGGAAAGAGGCCATTAATGACAGAGAAGGAGAAAAAGAATCTGGATTGCACATTGTCATAGGAGCCAAATGAACAGAAAGTTTTAAGAAGAAAGGATGGCTGGGCACGGTGGCTCATGCCTGTAATCCCAGCACTTTCAGAGGCCAAGGTGAGTGGATCACCTGAGATCGGGAGTTCGAGACCAGCCTCACCAACATAGAGAAACTCCATCTCTACTAAAAATACAAAATTAGCCAGGCATGGTGGTGAATGCCTATAATCCCAGCTACTCAGGAGGCTGAGGCAGAAGAATCACTTGAACCCGGGAGGTGGAGGTTGCGGTGAGCTGAGCTCGCACCATGGCACTCCAACCTGGGCAACAAGACCGAAATTCCATCTCAAAAAAATAAATAAATGAAGAAGAAAGAAGAAAGAAGAAGAAGAAGAAAGGGGGTTTTCAACCATACTAAAAGCTGGGAGTATGTGCAGATTAAGGAGAACATAAAGGGAGAATAGTTTATGGGACTTGGGAATTTATTAGTTCAAAAAGCATGAATGAGTTCAAGGACCACAGAGAAACACAAGTGTTGATAGGTATAAACCAATTTCTTGTTCCATTTCTGTAAAGACTTGGAAGAGATCAATGTGTTAGTAATTTAATAGAGGGGAAAGGCTCCTCTGGGTCAACACTAGAATTTTTAAAAACATACTTAACATTAAGATGTTTTGGGGGAAAAGCAATGAATGCTGCTGAAAGTCAGCAAGAGGCAATAAAATTAGAAATCATATCTAGAAACAAACATGTGAGAGGCAGTGGATTTGTCCTTTTGCAAGCTCTAATCTTTCTTTTTTATTTGTAGAGTAGTTTTTCTTTAAAAAAATATTTAAAATGAAAGAATGTAGAATGAGGATGATGAGGAGACGGACCATTCTGAATTTGACATTTTTGCCTTTTGTGGTCATAGCTAAGCCTAAGTATATATGAGCCTGAGGCCTTGTTTCCTTGACTTCTCTGCCCTACTAATCAAGGTCTACATATTGAAACTGATGAACAATGGAAGAATCAGAAGAGGGAAACCCTTTAGGACTGTACCTTTTACTCTATTTATGTCTATCCCCCAAACTTACTGAGGCCTAATCCCTTCTATTATTCCCACCAATCAAGCACTATAAGCAGCCTCCCTTGTTCTTTCTCATGCAAGGAAGGAGCTACAGATATGTTGGCTTACAGTTGACAACTTAGAGGACGATGTTTGATATTGAGCCTCTACTTTCTTTCTTTTTCTTTTCTTTTTTTTTTTTTTTTTTTTTTTGAGATGGAGTCTTATTCTGTTGCCCAGGCTGGAGTGCAGTGGTGGGATCTTGGCTCACTGCAACCTTCACCTCCCAGGTTCAAGTGATTCTCCTGCCTCAGCCTCCCGAGTAGCTGGGATTGTAGGTACACGCCATCATGCCTGGCTAAATTTTGTATTTTTAGTAGGGACGGGGTTTCACCATGTTGGCCAGGCTGGTCTTGAACTCCTGACCTCAGGTGAGTTGCCCACCTCAGCATCCCAAAGTGCTTATACTTTCTGAATATAAAATAAACTTGTCAAGTATATGGTTTTTAAGAGAGAGACAAGGGACCTATGATAAAAGACAGTTCTGTGGAATGTTTTCATTGTGTCAATATTTTAAATTACGGTTTAGTTTGGAACACATTCAGAACCTATCTCAACATTGTCTTTGTCTGTTGAAAGATTTATATGTTTGTATATGTACGGATATTTATTCACCCTTTCATTTTGCAGGGGTAAGACTTGTGTGGTTGGCCTCAGTCTTTCCATAGACATCTTGTAAGAGGATATGGTTTCCCCAGTCCCTTTGAAGTTACATTTGGTCATATGACATGTTTTGGCCAATAGAATGTGGGCAGAAGTAGTATAAAGCACTTCCAGACTGAAGGCTTAAGGCCTAGTGTGTTAATTCGTCCCACTTCTCTTCCCCCATCACAGCATCTGGTAATTCCCCAGATGGCAGCTTCTGTATCTGCCTGATCCTGGAGGGAGGACCACATGGAACAGAGATCCCAGCCAACCCATCACTGACATATAGCTTGAGAGAGAAACATTTCGTTGTAATAAGTCACTGAGATTTGTACCTGTGGTACAGCTTTCAACAACTTGAAGTGTCCTTATGGGTTTAAAAATATTCTTGATTCCTATGACTGAGTCACATTCTTGGTAACCTGCTCAGCCTCCAGTCCTGCTACCTACTGATACCGAACAGCTGCCTGCCTGCTTTTTTTAGCGTGTTATTCTGCATAATGCGTTGCAAGGCTCCTAACTCCCTATGTCATCGTGGTTTTATATTGTGCTTATCTGACCCCTCCTATTATCTGTTACTGCACTCTCCAGAGATCCTTTTCCCTCTGGTAGCCTGGACCCAGACCCTATATGTGCGCTATCCTCTAGGCATCTAGCTCACCCCAGTGTTTTGCTTTTGCTAGTTTCTATGGAATTAGCAGTGACCAACAATGTCTCTTGATGTGATTAACCTAAATGACCCTAAACTAATTGAGAGTAGGGTTCATGTCAGATTAAACATTGTAAATACCTCCTGTCTTAGAACAGGTGTTCTATAAACATTAAATGAATAAATGCACACTTGTATCGAATTTCATTAAAGTTTATTCAAATTAGAGAAAGATTTCCACCTGTTAAGTAGATTGGCTTCCGTTGTGTTTCAAATTAAACCACAAATTAAATTTAAGATAGAGTGTTTTAGGTAAATTTTATCAAAATCATTCAAATTGACATCAAAAGGTAAAACCATTATTTTTGGAACCTTTTGCAAGCCATTTAAAAAAATCTTTAGTAATTCAATACAAGTAACTGCAGCACATACCTCTGGTACATCATATTCCATCTCACTGGCCCATCTCTGATTTCAGCTGTAATTAGAACAGAGAGTTCAGTGCAAATGCTTGCCTTCTGCTTTTTGTCTCAGGCTAGTTTCCAGGTAGGAGCCTTCTAGCAAGGCCAGAAACCAGGAAGTGTGGGTCTTTACTGCCTCTTGGAGGAACCCTCAGCCAATGGATGGAGACATTGAATGCATCTCAGGCATTCTGAATACTTTCCGGGTGGTCTGGCAGATCAAACCCATTTTCCACAGCTAGAAACTTGATATTGAACCTTTATATTGACCTTTCTTTTTTCCCATCTATGACTCTCCCAGCTCCCGACTCCTGTTTCTGGCTCACTTCTTCATGCAAGTCCTTAGCTAAGACTCTGTTTATGGGGGAACCCACATTGAGAATATAATACTCTATCTAGTCAATTACACAAATCAGCCTGTCTTTTATAGATCTTATCTGTACTTATTTCAAAGTGAACTTTTCGTGTTTTTAAATCTTCAATTACTATGCACCTACTATGTGTTCAACACTGTGCAAAGTCTTATGAGAGAACACATAGAAAAAAGCATGAGATTTGCAGTTAGATATGGTCTAGTCTTGGCCTTGCCAAACACTGTCTAGTACTTGGCAAATTACTTAAATTTCCTAACCCTTGCCTATAGGTTAAGGATAATAATACTGCCTCTTTCTGAGGAATGGGGAAAATATTGCCAACATTGTAATTATTCATGATAGTACAACACTTGTAGTCTGCATTATCAAACTTACTGTATAATTATAGAACATCATCTTGCATTGCTCCCTACATAAGCACACTGAAGGCATATAAAGGTTGCAAACACATTGAAGCCCTGTGGTATATTTTTTATGTTTTTATCCTCAAAAATATGTAACAGTGCTGAATACATATTAGTCAATTAATGAATTAATGGTTGGAAAAATTATAAGATCCTTGTCTAGACAAGTGGCACAATTAGGGTGCTCACCTTTCATATTGGGTTATTTGTAAAGTGTTTTCTAGTTACTTGATTTATATGCTAAAGAAATTGAATATTGTTAGTTTTATAGTTGTAAATAGAAATCAGTTTAATCAGTTTCTGTGTTTGTGTTTGAAAGAAAGAGGGAAGGGGAAAGGAAGAGAGAGAGAGAATCAATTTGGCAATGACTATTTACTTTTCCCCAAGAACTATACCTTTGGTGGTTTAGGGAGGATCCTATTGAGGTAGGAGATGAACAGTATCATGCAGAATAAATCACTGTCAAGTGGTAGTTCATTTTAAGAACGCATGTGAACAACTTAGTCAAGGTTCAACCTTGAAATTTGAACTAATAGATTCAGATGGCTATCCTAAGAAACAAAGCAAGCAAAGGCTAATGGGATAGAGGATGAGAATCAACATTTGTGCCATTGTAGTAGGTTGACCTCAGGTAGTCACGTTTTCAAGATATTATCGAAATAACTTGGAATTTCCAAAGAATGCAGTGCTATCTGGAACCACACAAAAACTAGAAATGTGTCTCTTTTGTTACGGAAAACAAATGGGAAGTATGTATTACCAACCATCTGCAATATACTTAAACCATTCCCTTCTACCTGGTGGGTTTATCTTTGTGGTCTCCGCTCTCTGTGAGCAGGAACAGTTTACAGACCTGGCTGAGGTCTTTGGACCAGAGTTAGAAACAGGCTTTAAAGTTGGAGGGGTTGGTCCTTCCCTGTGGGCAGAGCCCCGAACAGCAGAGACAGACTCTTTTCTGACTTTAGCACTTTTTGAGTCTGGTCCTTGGTAAGAGGAGAGTTGGGAGAAACAGACAAATTAAAACAGAAATAATTTAACCCTGATATCAGGCTTCCCAAATTACTGCTGGTGGTATGTTAGAATATTTTAAGTGGTTTATAAATGAACAATTCTTACTTTTAAAATATTATATGTTTATTTTAATGTTTATTAAGTACCTTCTATTTATAAATAATTGCAGTTATAGAAAATTAATTAATAAAAAGGAGTGAGCCAACACAAGAAATATTGACTGCTGTTCAAAGGGTGAGATTCATATGATGTGTGAGATGACTATAGGTGCTATAGAGATGAAAATTTCTTAACCTTTAAAAAATTATAACTAAAACCTTTGACAGAAACATGAATAAAACTGTCTTAATTCTTGTTGTTTTATAATAAGTAGTGATATCTGGTAAAGCACGTGTTTTCACTTTATTTTATTTTCAATGTGTCTTAACTATTCTTTTGTTGCTTTTTGTTTTTTCCTTTTCATGTCGATTTTAGAATAAGTTTGGTGGTGTGCTGGCAAGCTGACTCTTGGGGGGAAAAAAGTCTTTGATTTGTAGTGTTTGCCAATTTCCATGGGGGTAACTACTCCCACAATGGGTGATTTCAAGCCACAGTGGTTTAATAATCAGTTCAAAAATTTCTGAATATTCAACAGTCGGCTCCCTAGTAGGAACTGGTGCACCTCATGAGTTGGTATAAGCTAGCTCCTACACCCCACTAATAACCTTGGCCATCATTACACATGTACATATGCACACAACACCACTGTAGCTATTTTTATTTGGATTGCATTGAATTTATAGAAGCTTGAAGAAAATTGACATGTTTACAATAGTGAGTTGCTGAGCCCATGAACATGATACATTTCTCCATTTACTTAGGTCTTCTTCAGTTTTCTCAATGATACTTTATCAGTTCATTTCCCTTTCTTTTCCTAGTCCTTTTCGTGATGTCCTACTCATCTTGTTTATATTTACATATAATATTATCTTTATATTATATATTATATTTGCATATAATATATAAAACATTTATATATAAATGTAAACTTTTTAAGTTTTGGTTTTTAAATATTTGTTGCTGGCTGGCATAAAATGTGTACTTCTTTTTTTAAAAAAAGGTTACATTAACCTATACTCAACATTCTTCTGTAATCCATATATAAATTTTAAAATTGTATACATACCTTTTTTGGATTTTTTATGTAAGCAGTCATACTTTTCTGTGAATAATAGTTTTATTTTTTCTTTTTAAATCCATTGCCTTATATTTCTTCTTGCCTTGTTACATTGTGTACCTATACAATGTTAAATAAAATGAGTGACTCCTGGCATTCTTGTCCAAATTCAGATTTCAAAGTAAAAGCTTTCAACATTTACTATTAAACTGATGTTTTGCTATAGAAATTTTGTTGTTGTTTGACTTGTTTGTGTTTATTTGTTTTTTACATGCCCTTTATTGAGTTAAGGAACCTCTCTCCTAGTTTAGTTTGCTAAGGGCTTTTAATAATGAATTGTTGCTCAATTTTATCAAATGCCTTTTCTCCATCTATTTAGATCATATGACTTTTTTCTTTTTTATGCTAATGTAAAGAATTACACTAATCACTGTTTTAACATACCAACCTCAAATTCCTAGATAAACTAGTAAATGCATATTACTGGTTTAGGTTTGCTAGCAATTTGTTTGAAATTCTTATATCTACAGTCATTAGTGTGATTATCTGTAATTTTTTTCTTAATATCCTTGTTAGATTTTAATATCAAAGTTACTCTGGTCTTGTTAAAGAAGATACAGTGTGTTCCCCCTTCTGTAGCCTCTGGAAGAGTTTGAATTTATTTCTTCCTTAAATGTTTGGTTGAATTCACTATTAAATAAAAAGAGTAATATGAAAGAGTATAGGACTATTCAAGTTTTATATTTCTTCTTGTGTTAGCTTTGTAAAGTAATATTGTTAGATATTTTCATTGTCAACATTTTCAAGTTCATTTGGGAAAAAGTTCTTCATGATCTCCTCTTGTAATCTTACAATGTCTGTAGAATCTGTAGTGATGTTTTGTTTTTATTACTGTTAATTTTTGTGCCTTTTCCTTTTTTCTTCATTAATAGCAATATAAGTATTTGGCTTTTACTAATCTTCTCAAAGGAACAATATCTGAATTTCATTGATTTTCTCTATTGTTCAGTTTCAGTATCATTGTTTTCTGCTGTTAATTTTATTTCCTCTTTCTATTCTCTTTGGATCTTGTTTTGTTGCTTTCTAATTTTTTGAGATAGATGCATAGTTTATTGATTATGAAATTTTAAAAAAATACATACTTCTAACACACTAAAGTTTTTCCTACATGACTTTTGCTGCATCCTAGATATTTTGATATTTAGTAATTTCTATATTTTACAATATAATAATAATAATTATTATTATTATTT
>NW_016803343.1:1236308-1290460 GCF_001698545.2 Rhinopithecus bieti | reverse complement strand
CCACTGTAGCTATTTTTATTTGGATTGCATTGAATTTATAGAAGCTTGAAGAAAATTGACATGTTTACAATAGTGAGTTGCTGAGCCCATGAACATGATACATTTCTCCATTTACTTAGGTCTTCTTCAGTTTTTCTCAATGATACTTTATCAGTTCATTTCCCTTTCTTTTTCCTAGTCCTTTTTCGTGATGTCCTACTCATCTTGTTTATATTTACATATAATATTATCTTTATATTATATATTATATTTGCATATAATATATAAAACATTTATATATAAATGTAAACTTTTTAAGTTTTGGTTTTTAAATATTTGTTGCTGGCTGGCATAAAATGTGTACTTCTTTTTTTAAAAAAAGGTTACATTAACCTATACTCAACATTCTTCTGTAATCCATATATAAATTTTAAAATTGTATACATACCTTTTTTGGATTTTTTATGTAAGCAGTCATACTTTTCTGGGAATAATAGTTTTATTTTTTCTTTTAAATCCATTGCCTTATATTTCTTCTTGCCTTGTTACATTGTGTACCTATACAATGTTAAATAAAATGAGTGACTCCTGGCATTCTTGTCCAAATTCAGATTTCAAAGTAAAAGCTTTCAACATTTACTATTAAACTGATGTTTTGCTATAGAAATTTTGTTGTTGTTTGACTTGTTTGTGTTTATTTGTTTTTTACATGCCCTTTATTGAGTTAAGGAACCTCTCTCCTAGTTTAGTTTGCTAAGGGCTTTTAATAATGAATTGTTGCTCAATTTTATCAAATGCCTTTTCTCCATCTATTTAGATCATATGACTTTTTTCTTTTTTATGCTAATGTAAAGAATTACACTAATCACTGTTTTAACATACCAACCTCAAATTCCTAGATAAACTAGTAAATGCATATTACTGGTTTAGGTTTGCTAGCAATTTGTTTGAAATTCTTATATCTACAGTCATTAGTGTGATTATCTGTAATTTTTTTCTTAATATCCTTGTTAGATTTTAATATCAAAGTTACTCTGGTCTTGTTAAAGAAGATACAGTGTGTTCCCCTTCTGTAGCCTCTGGAAGAGTTTGAATTTATTTCTTCCTTAAATGTTTGGTTGAATTCACTATTAAATAAAAGAGTAATATGAAAGAGTATAGGACTATTCAAGTTTTATATTTCTTCTTGTGTTAGCTTTGTAAAGTAATATTGTTAGATATTTTCATTGTCAACATTTTCAAGTTCATTTGGGAAAAGTTCTTCATGATCTCCTCTTGTAATCTTACAATGTCTGTAGAATCTGTAGTGATGTTTTGTTTTATTACTGTTAATTTTGTGCCTTTTCCTTTTTTCTTCATTAATAGCAATATAAGTATTTGGCTTTTACTAATCTTCTCAAAGGAACAATATCTGAATTTCATTGATTTTCTCTATTGTTCAGTTTCAGTATCATTGTTTTCTGCTGTTAATTTTATTTCCTCTTTCTATTCTCTTTGGATCTTGTTTTGTTGCTTTCTAATTTTTTGAGATAGATGCATAGTTTATTGATTATGAAATTTTAAAAAAATACATACTTCTAACACACTAAAGTTTTTCCTACATGACTTTTGCTGCATCCTAGATATTTTGATATTTAGTAATTTCTATATTTTACAATATAATAATAATAATTATTATTATTATTTAGAGACAGGGTCTTGCTGCATTGTCCAGGTTGGTCTTGAACTCCTGGACTCAAGTGATTCTCCTGCCTCTGCCTATCTGCCTATTATTTTATAATTTTCAGTATGTTCTGTTCATTGAACCATGTCTTACTTGAACATACAAGAGTATTCCAGCAACATTTTTTTTTTCAATTTCCAACTTAATTACATTGCAACCACAGATACACGCTATAACTTCAGTTCTTTAAAATTTGTGGAACCTTACTTTGTGGCCAATTATATAATAAATTTTGTAATGTTCCAAGTGTACTTGAAAAAAATGAACTATTTTTTTTAGGTTTAAAATATTTCCTTTTATGCATATTAATGAGGTCATTTGCTTTTTGTGTTATTCTACTGTATCCTAATTGATTTTCTGTCTGCTTGCTTAATTTTTATAAAAAGATACATGTTATAATCTTACACTATAATTGTGGGTTTCTCTCTTTTTGCTGTCAATTGTTGCTTTCTTTGAAGGCTATTTTATTAGATACATACAAATACAGAATTGTTATCAAATGTCCTTTTAACTTTTTGCTTAAACTCCACTTTACATGATATTATTGTTACACTGATTTTTGTTTGGCAAATATTTTATAACTTTTATATCTACATATTTTATATATGTCCTTTGTAAACAGAATCATAATTTTAAAATGCAGTTAGTAATGTTTTTCTTTATAGATTTAGAAATTGGAACAGTCTATTTACATTTAATGTAATTACTGGTATATTTGAATTTGAATCTACCATTCTGTTGTGATCTTTCTGTTTCCTTACCGCTTTGCTTTTTTCCTCTCTTTTCTAGCCTTTGTTTAGATAGATAATTTTTAAAATTATTCCATCTTCCCTCTATTTCCTCAAAAGCTATATATTCTCTTACTATTCTTTCTGTACTTAGTCTAGAAATGATAGCATATGCTCTTAACTTATCAAAATCTAATACTAATTGGTTATTTGAAACTCTACCCAGATGATGCAAATAGATGAAAGATATTAGAATAATTTAATTTTATTTATTCCCATTTTAATTTGAATAATTTAATTCCATTTATTCTCCATTTGAAATAAATATCATTAGTTTGTATTTTATGTATAGATATTAAAAACTCAATAAAACACTATTATGATTTTTTGCACAGTCAATGATTATTTTGATTTACTAGCTTACTAATTGTTGTGACCACCCATCAGAAGTGGGATGGCACCTCACCCAAATTTTGGTTTGGAGGTTGAAAGTGATTATGCTACACACATATCAAGAGAATATGAAAAGGTTTATTAGTCTGGGAAGAGCAGGATAGACCTCCCAAACTAGTCCAAAAATATCTTGATAGATTAGGAAAAGGAGACTGGTTTTTACGGTAATTAGAGAGTAGATCTGGGATGAGGTTTCTACTGCATAAGTAGAGGTTTGAATGGTTTACATCTTTTACTGGCGTCAAGAGAGGGAGTATCCAGGCTTTTTTATTAGCTTGCTCAGACGTGGAACGGAAGAAGAGGGACGGAATGAAGCTTAAAAGCTTTCAGCAGTCAAACATCAAAACATGGAGCCAGACGCCTTATTACATTAGTGTTTCCATTGCTTTTCAATTCTTCCTACATTTCCAAGCTTTCCTGTGGATTTTTTTTCCCTCTGCCTGAAGAATATCGTTTAGTATTTATTTTAACATGTCTGTTACTGAGGAATTATCTCATGTGTTAATCTAAAAGTATGTTTTTTTAACCATCAACTTCAGAAGATGTAAAAATGACAGATATTTTAACACTTTGATTTCTAGGTGTTAAATTTCATTGCTAGGTGAGGTCCTTTGTTTCTGCTGAGCAGTTAGCTGTCTGTCTTTTGTTGCCCTTTTAAAGGTAGCATCTTTCTATGACTGACTTTAAGATTTTTTCTCCATTTTGAGGTTTCCACATTTTTATCACTTAGTGTCTCAGTGTAGATTTGTTTTTCAGCTATTCTTCCTGGTATTTGTGTGGTTCTTAAATAGTAGCTTGATATTCTCCAGCTTTAGAAAGTTCTCAGCTATTCTCACATCAAAATTTGTTTCAGCCTGATTATATCTCTCCTCTTTTTCTTCAGCCTTATTTCTCTCTTTTCTTTTTAGAACTCAAAATATTAGAAATTCTCAGTGTATTCTCTACATATTTTACCTTCTTCTCTGTATTTTCTATCATTTTATTTTGACAGATATTGCTGAGAATATTCCAGTTAATTAAGTATCTTCATAATTGTATATGATGTATTAGACCCATCAATTGAATTTTTAATTTCAGTTCTTGTTTTCAGATTTAGGGTTTCTGTTTACTTTTTTCTCTGCAAAAAAAAAAAAAAAAAAAAAAAAAAAAAAATGTAATCTTGAATTGTTAATCTTGTCTTTTATCTTCTAGAATATGGAAAGCACATATATTATATTATATTATAGTTACTATTATTATTATTTTGAGACCGAGTTTCACTCTTGTCTCCCAGGCTGGATTGCAGTGGCGCAATCTCAGTTCAGTGTAACCTCCGCCTCCCAGGTTGAAGCGATTCGCCCACCTCAGCCTCCCGAGTAGCTGGAACTACAGGCGCCTGCCATCATGCCTAGCTAATTTTTGTATTTTTAGGAGAGACAGGGTTTCACCATGTTGGCCAGGCTGGTCTCCAACTCCTGACCTCAGGTGATCCGCCCGCTTCGGCCTCCCAAAGTGCTGGAATTACAGGCGTGAGCCACAAAGTCTTTGTCTAATTATGACAATTTTTGAAGCCCTTATGGAATAATGCTATTGCTGGTGGTTTCTGCTAGGTTTTGCTCATCTTGTCTTGCTCCCCACTGAGCTGTTTAAAAAATTTGTGCCCCATGTTCTCACTCATAGGTGGGAACTGAATAATGAGAACACTTGGACACAGGAAGGGGAATATCACACACCGGGGCGTGTTGTGGGGTGGGTGAAGGGGGGAGAGGGGAGGGATACATTAGGAGATATACCTAATGTAAATGATGAGTTAATGGGTGCAGCACACCAACATGACACATGTGTACATATGTAACAAACCTGCACGTTGTGCACGGGTACCCTAGAACATAAAGTATAATAAAAAAATTTGTGCCAAACATTATATTATAGCTTAAAATTGCTTCTAGAAATAATCTGGTGCTCAAGATAATGTCATTTTCCTTCAGAAAGGCATCTGAGGGATTCTGCTAACCATCCAGGGGTTAAAGCCCTCCTGAATGTCTGAAGGCTCTAGCAATCTGGCATTATTTTAATTTTATTTCAAGGATTAAGATAATTCAAGTCTGAGTTACAAGAACTTGTCTACTTCCTGTTTACCTTCCTTAAAATATATTCCTTTGTGGTTTTATCCCCAAACAGGAGTGTTTATTATGTCTACTCATCATCTTTCAATAAGATTAGCCCATGATTTACCCTTTTTGTATTGCTTTTCCCTTCACATTTGTTTTAATGTAAAACTGCCTTATTATGTTCTATATATAGTACTAATTTTTTCTTTGTATTTTACTTTGGACTAGAAACATTTCTTAAAACTTGTAAAACCATATGCAGTTTCCAGACCCTAAGCCATCTACTTACTTTGCCACTTTCACTAGAAATTTTAACATTTTTGATTTGAAAATGTTGACAAATTTTCTAAATTTAGACAAACAGCCCTATCATATAACCTTGAGTTAGAGAACTATATAGGGTTCTAAATCAATTCCTGTATTAAACTCATAGTTAAAAAGAGGAATCAGTAAGGAAAGTACCTAAGAGATTCCAGCCAGTTGAGAAACACGGATAAGAATTATCTGCTCCTAAGTCATATTCTTTGTTTTTGATGCAACCAAGTTGTTTTCTAGATCTATATCCTGTTACCTTATTCACCACCTCTGGAAACTGTTGCATACAAGCCTTGCCCATACCAGTGTTCTATGAATAATTTCGATATTAAAAAGTTTATAGAAGTTGCATCATAAAAAATAAAACAGAAGACAAAGCCAAAAATTGATCGTTTGAAAAGATTAGTAAAACAGATGTGCCTCTAGGAAGATTAATTAAGAAAAAGCGAAATGAGAATGGACAGATAAATAAAACATAAGGATTAAAAAGAGGATATAACTATGGATAAAACAGAAATTTAAAAGTAAATAAGAGGATACAATGAAGAAGAACTTGATTCTAAGAATTTGAAGACTTAAGTAAAAGAAGAGAAAATTTAAAATTTTATTTTACGGAAACAGACTCAGAAGGACTGCCGAACTACATAGGTCAATGGCCATACAAAAATTACATCAACAATCAATAACCTTTAGAAAAAAAAAGAGACAGACCTAGGTGGTTAAGTATCTTCTGATGAATTTGTAAGCAACAGACAATTCCAATTTTCTATCCACAGGTTAGAAAAATATGAAATACTCATTAACACATTTTATGAAGCTGGTATAGATTTAATATTGAAAACAATGATAAGGGGTAGAATAATACAAGAAGGGCAAATTATAGGCAGATCTCACTCAAATATGCTAGGATCCTAAATAAAATATTCTCAAACTATTTCCACCCATATATAAACGATTAAAAACCATTACCAAGTTAAATATATCCATAAATGTAAGGTTAATATAATGCTAGAAAAAATATAATATATATATATAAATATATAGTTTGTCATGTTTATAGCATAAAGGAGAAAAAGAAAAAAGCTACAAGAAACATGATGTTTAATGGTGAAATGCTGAAAGCATAAGTAAATCAAAAAAAGAAATTAATACAATAAAAGGCAAGAGGATTGGGAATCAAGAAACAAAGCTGCTCTTAATTACAGGTGATGTAACTCTTTAAAATAAATCTAAAACAAACTTTTGGATAAGTAGGGCATTTCAGATATAAAATCAATGCACAAAATCTATTCCATTTTAAATAATTAGAAATTATCATTTTAGTTGGGTTTGGTGGCTCATGCCTGTAATCCCACCACTTTGGGAAGCTGAGGAGGGAGAATTACTTGAGCCCTGGCATTTAAAGCCAGCCTGGGCAACATAGCAAGACCCCATCTCTACAAAAAATAAGAATAAGAAAATTAGCTGGGTATGGTGGCACACACCTGTAGTGCCAGCTACTCGGGAGGCTGAGATGGAAAGATCACTTGAGCCCAAAAGTGGATGGAGGCTGCAGTGAGCTGTGATCACAGCACTGCACTCCAGCCTGGGTGACAGAATGGTACTCTGTCTCAAAAAAAAAAAAAAAAAAAAAAAAAAAAAGAAAAAAGAAAAAAAATTGTAATTTAAAAATATAATACAATAAAAGGTAGGTATACAATTAATTTTCAAGTTGAAAAAAGTGAAATTTATATCTCACACCATACACATAAATAAATTTTTAGTGGATTAAAGACTTCATAATGAAAAGCAGAATTTTAAAATTCTCATGAGAAAAGTTGGTACTATTTTTATGATCTTGATGTAGGCAAGAATTATTTATATGAGATATATTAAAAGTACTAACTACAAAGGAAAACATTGATGGACTTGTCTACATTAAAATTTAAAACTTCTATTCATCAAAGACACCATTTCAAAAGTAGAAAGTCAAGTCATATCATAATTTGAAGAATATATTTGGAACACATGCAACCAATGAAAGAATAGTATTGAAAATGTATACATATTTTTAAATGGCTTCTAACAATCCATACGAAAATTACAAATAATTCAAAAAAAAATTCCCCCAGAGGAATATATAGACATTTCACAGAAGAGGACATATGAATGTCCCACAGACAAAAGCAATATGTGAACAGAGAAAGACAAATATAAGTCTCAATGAGATACCTACTTGACTGGCAGTTGTGTTAAAGTCTGACAATACCAAGTGCTGTCAAGAATGTGAAACAATGGGAATCCTTAAATATTCCTGGCTGAAATAAAAAAAATTGGTATAATTATGGTATAAAACAAATTCAGCATTATTTAATACATTTTAAGATATGTAAAACTACATAACTAAAAAATTTTCTTCCTTGCATGTATTCTAAAAAACATTTTCATGTGTCCATTGGAAGACATACCTGTTTTTTTCAACGTGATGTAAAATAACAAAAACCTGGAAATTGCTATAATGGGTAAATGTTCATATGTTTAAAACAGTGGAATACTATAAAGCAGTGATGAGTGAACAACACCATACACATTAACACAGATGAAAGTCATGAATAAAATGTGGAACTCTAAAACTGTTACATAATAATACATATTTTATGATTTTTAAATATAAAGTTAAAAAACATGTAAAGCAATATAATATGTTCAGGGACTATGATCATATTGTTTACTCAAAATATTCACTATCCTTTTTACCTTTGTTGTGGATAACACTTCCCACAATACTGATGTCTGTCTCAGCCATGTGACTGATTTTGGCCAAAAAAGTGTTAGCAGATGCAATAAATGTCACTTCTGAGAAGAAGCATTAAGAATTATCAATCACATGGTTCTACTGTTACCCTCCTCTGCCTGCCACAAACACGGCATGTTCTGGTGTAAGGCTACACTTTTCATCCTGGATTCTGGAAGAGGACATAGGAAATAAAGCTTCAAACAGTCCACCACCAACTATGCAAAGTGAGCAAGAAGTAATTATTGGTTTTGTAAACAATTGATATTTACATAATTATTACCTCAAAGTCAATGCTGCCATAACAAAACTTCTAAAATAGGTGCCACTGGCTTTGTGGCAGAGTGGTAGGTAGCAAAGAAACTGATTTTGAGGCTGAAAACATGGCAATCTGTTATGCAGTGGCGAAACACTTAATGAAACTTTAGCAGCGATCACATGAAAAGCAGATAATATATTGAATGACCTTGTGACTTTTGGTAGGGAGATTAGAAGACAGAATAGTACTAGCATGTCTTGGTTGCTGTTGGCTGCATTTGACATGGTGGTACAGAAAAACTATGAGCCAACAAAAGGATTGACCACTTTGTAAGAAAAGATGAAAAGAAACTAAAGGAGGTCAGAAAGTTGGGGACCCAGAAGTTTGAAAGAGGCAACTTATTCTCACATCCAGAGTAAAACTAAGAATATCTTTGAGTGACAGCAGCTGATTAAAACTCAGTTTGGGGGAGGCATAGACCAAATCCAGGATATTAGGAGTGCCTTTTGTTTAGTTGATTATGGTGGCAACTGGTAAATCTTTTCAGGTGTGCAAAATGGCTCAAAAGAGGCTAATGGTGTAGCTCCTCCACGGAAGTCTGATAAGCTCAAAAATATCAATTTAAATCTAGAGAAAGAAAGGCATGTCTTAAATGGAATTGAAGTTGTTGAGAGGATCATACAACCCAAAGAGCCATCAACCTAAATTAACAGAGATTGTGTCTGTTCTAAGTCTAAAAGCTGGAAGCAAGAAAATCTTAGCCTCCAAGGGACCGTATTTTCCAATGCCCTTTTCAGATGTGGCCCAGTGAGGATAATAGAAAAGGAAGAAATGCCCTGAAGGTGGAGCCAAGAGTCATCTATAACCATGCACTGTGGTGCTAGTCACAGAGAACAGAATGAGCCTAATCAAGAGGTATTTCTTCTGCCCATGTTAGAGGGCCTTCACAATGTTTGCCCAGTAGAATTTCAGAATTGCTATTTTTGGCACACAGGTTTTAGTTTTAGTTCATTTGTCTCTAGGTCAAGAAGAGCTGTATCTGAATCTGATGTTAAAGCTAGGACAAAATCCTAGTCCTGGAATCTAATGCTGTGGTTGAATACATCCTTTCGGCTATTTACTTGGAAGATGGGGGATCATGTTATTGTGTAGAAGGGCAGGAAATGAATTTTCATGCCCAAGAGAACAGACTATGGTCAATTTTATTATTGCTTCCCACTATTCACCATCATTTCTTGTAAGGGAATTATACATCCCTGTCTTTGCCATGCACCTTTATTATCCTTCTCTGTGATATAGCTTCTCCATTGATAACAGGTTTGACCAATGAAACATGATGGAACTGATGTGTTTCCAACAGAAGTTTTAGGAGCCATCACATGGCTCTGCACTGCTCTTTTTCTTTTGCAATGAGAGTGAGATGGGGCTATTCCTTTAGCCTGAGTCGTGGAGTGAGGAAAACACCAAGCAGTAGCAACACTGACCCACAGAGACACAGCCAACCTGCACATAGTATGTACTTGAGAAAAAAAATCATTTCTTGGCATATATTATCACTGTAGCATAACTTAGCAAGAGCAGACTGATAAACGAATATCCAAAAGCAAGAAAATTGAGAGGAAAAGCAAGGAAATTTTAAACACCAAGTTTGGGATAAGAGTTACCTCCAGTGGAGGGCAGGAGAATACAGGGGGGAACACATGGGATATTTCTTAAGTTTGGTGGTGTGTATGGGTGTTCATTTTTATCATTCTTTTACCTTGCATATACTTCAGATAGATTGTATTATATATAGTGTATGAGCATGCATGCATATGCAGTCAGCTGTCTATATCCATGGATAGAGAACCTTAGGATACAGAGGTCGACTGTAAGGAACTTGAGCATCTGTGAATTTTGTTATTTGGAAAGGGATGAGGGGAGGATGAGAGTCCTGGAACCAATTCCCCCTAGATACCAAGAGATTACTATATGTACATACCTATGTATATAACTTATATAAAAATACTTCATATGTGTAGATACATTCTATTGTATTCCTTTTAATTATAATATGGAAAAATATAGCAAACCTGTAAAGTAATAAATCTACCAAATACTTTGACCTCTGTTTCTTCCAAAAACCACATTAAAATGACAGTAGAAGGACTGAAACAACATAAAGAGAGGGAAAATGGGAGAGGAGAAATAATAAAATTTTGACAGACCAGAGAAAGCTGAAATGTAGACTGGCTGCTTGGGAAGCCCAGATTCAAGATGATTTAAATCAAATTACTCCAGAAAAGCTCAGGAATTGTAGGCACAATGTCTCTCTGAATATTTGTGTTCAGCTAATGCTAAAAGCAGGAGAATTAAAATCCTATAATTTTCAACTTCTCCCCTTTACCCAACCCCTATCCTCTCCTTCACCTCAAGCAAGCTGCTTCTCCACCCTGCAGAAGACTGGAGGTTTAATCCTAAAGATGTTGAACTACAGAACATCAGACAGAGTTGATCACAGAAATACCATTCTGAAAACAGGGAGATCAAATAACAATTCACAGTGAAAATCTTCCTTCAGTTTTACTTTATTCAATGCCAGAATTACTCTGAAAGAATAAGCAAGTAATCCTACAAAGAGAATAAAGTGATTATTCTTCTAGGGCTGTGACAACTCCTAAAATGTGAATATGTGAGGAATCCCCAATTCGGTCATTCAAAAAAAATATTTCTTGAGTGGCTACTACATGGCAAGAACTGCCTTAAGCAGAGAAAAAAATTGTCCCTTACTCACTCAAGAGGTGAGTATTGGAGAGGATGGGTGGACATTAAACAAATATGCACATTTTAATCAATTATGAATATAATAAAAGTGCTCCGTTAGTGAACCAACCATTCTGGTAAATATTTCATATGTAACAAAATATTTAACAACTGCTATTGCATGGATACCAACAATCAGAATGGACACCCGCTGTGAACAGCCTGTCTGGTCATTCCAGTGCCTCCCAGCTAAATAGCATCGTTGAATACAGTAATAGCCTCTCACTCAAAGTTTAGTCATTTCAGTTTTATTATTAAAATTGGAAAAATAGAAAGAAGACTCCTAGGGAGCATGCTTGTCTAAAAGGCCATACCTGTGACATTAAAAACAGCTAAATTGTAATGCCATTCTTGAGGTCAGATGACATGTCATTTTAGTTAAACCCAATTCACTCAACTAATTTACCACACCTGTAGGGTGGATGCAGATGAATATGGAACAGTAGACATAATCATCAAAACCTGGATTATTAGATGACTGAACAATTCTACAATGCTTATTGTGTTTTACAAGATGTTAAAATTATTATTTTAGGGGGTAGGAATGAGAGTCAGCAGTCAGCAAAATGTCGAATGCAGTTTTTTGAGATGAAAATATTAAAACCTGGAGCTAATACAGAGTTTTTTTTTTTTCTGCCCCCCTTAACTGCAGGATTTGGGGTTTTAAATTTGGATTATGGAAGTGAGGAAGGGTAGGGGTCTTAAAGAGGGTTTAAAGAAATCACCTACGGAGTGGAGGTTTAAAAAGAGTCCTCTGTGTTCTGAATTCTACGAGGGTATCTATCTTGTACAAAGCAGCTTTTTTCTTTCCTTGCTCTGCTCTTTCTGCCTCCCTCATGCTCTTTCTCTCTCCTGTCCCCCAGTCCAAACTTCAAGGTGACCTCCTCCTCGTGGTGGGTAAATGATGGATGAGCGGGACCACCCGGCTGGGCCTACCACACTGCAAGTGCCACCCGGGTCCTGTAGGGTTCAGTAAGGCCCCCCCATTTAGAACGCTTTGTATTTTTTGTTACAATTGTTCTCCCAGCAATGGATGAAAAACATAGCATGAACAATAGAGCTGTATGAGATTTAAAATATCTGAATACATAATAATTTCACCCAGCTTTCAGAAAAAAACTAAAAGTAAATAACAAAACCACTCCTCAGAATGTGTGAACCTAAATTTTCGGTCACTTTGGAAGCATTTTCTTCTTTTTCTGGTTTTTCATTATCTAGGCCACTTGGCAATAAAATAGCATTTAATTATACATAAACGTGAGAACTCTAGTGAGAGAATATGGGTTGTGATCTAGTCAGAACTAGTTTGAGGCCAGAAATTGTTCATTCTTGATGCCGTCATTCTTATCTGCTTTTCCCCTGTTTATTTTTTACCTGTATTTTCCCCTGCAGTTTTTCTTTCTCAATTTAAAAAAATTTTTGAAGATGGTCTTCATTTTCTTTTCTCCTTCATTATTTTCTCTTTCAAAAGTCCCACCTTTACTAAGGTACAAGTCATTCCCTTGCAGGAAAAAAAAAAGAAAAGAAAGAAAACTATTTTTTCAGAAAATAAGTACCCAAAATTTTTTTTTTTTCTTTTTTTTCTTTTTTTTTTTTTTTTTAACATATGTAACGTGTAGTTGCATTAATGAGATCACATTTTATAGTGGAAGGTACTTTTAGGGAAAGTATGATTAAATATGTTCCATTTAAACCTGAAGCTTCTCCTGGAAATGTATTGTGGACTTCATTTGAATAAAATGCTTCCTATGAATCTGTTGCTCCTTACAGATTTTGAGAAAGTACCTTGTTCTTCCTGTCAGTGGCAGGCAGCATCGCTTTAATTTTTTTTCCAATAATATTGCAGTACTCTAGTACTCATTTTAAAGATAGATGGATTTTTTTCTCTCATAAAGAAGAACATTGTGGGGGAAAAAACGCTGGATGTGATTTCAAAAAATGTCAAAATATGTCAAACGCAGATACCACTCAAGGGTTTCATTAACTGAAGCTTTGGTGATAAGTGTCATCTTGTCAAAGACCCACCCATCTCTTCCAATACATTACCAAATGTACTAATTTCCTTGCCGAGCTTGATGTTTATTGTATAGCTGAAATTGAAAATGGTCGGTAATGGAGTGAGCTTCAATCCAAGACCAATTCTGAATCTAAATTACTTGCTTCTTTCAATAGCATCGACAGAGGAGAGCTTTATGCACCTTGTACCTAATCAACCCTTACTGTGACCCTAAATTCAGCAGTCTTCAGAGATTAATAATAAAATCCTCAGTTCAAACAATTATTTGCCCTGAACAAGTTGCCCATTTCTTATGCTGAGAATGAGAGAATGTGACATTATTTTTTAAAAGCTCTGCATGTTGTGGCCCACCATTTATTTTTGATCTCTGACCCCCCTGATGCAGTCTGATTGCAAATCCCACATGCTTACTTGCATATTTTTTGGTGGTGGTGGGGTAGTTGTGAGATTTCTTTGTTAGCATTTTAACGTGCCTGTTCTTCCACATCCCCTAACAGTTGTGGTTTTCATAAAGTAAACAAGATATATTCTATCAATATGTATTTCTAAAGTTTTTAATATAGACCTCTATAAATCATGGAAAGCATGATTGAATTCTAGTTTTGTACAAAACTACTCAGAGTCTCTAGAAAATAAAATAAGCTCTCTGGAAAATCAATTATTTACCTACTTTCTCAAATAAAAAATTTAATTCAAAGAATGTCTTATTGAGAGACTCAAACCATAAATGATTTTTTAAATGAAATGTTTTCTACTCCATTCCAGTTGGCAGTGTAGCGTATAGTTCTTGAGTGAAATTATCTAAGCAATATCAAATTCTTTTAGTCATCTTTACAGTGAAAAACATTCATTCATATTCAATGCCAGAGCATTTTTTTTGAATTTAGTATCTTTAACTTCCTTATGTCCAATTAGTATTCATTAGTGTGGTTTAATGATGGAAAGGCTCAGTCCCTGTTCTTCAAGACATTAGGAAGTTTGGGGAAAGCCTTGAAACAAAATAGTAAATATTTGGACATCCCAAATGCTCCTTTGATTCAATACCATGATTTGATTCATCAGCGAAGGTCGGTTCTATGTCCAGGAGCTTGCTGGGGGAGGGAAGAGACCCATAGTGGCTTGCTGCCCTAGAAACTCTGCCTTTCATTGTCAACATTTCCTCCGGCTGTCTTGCTTTTGGAGGGAAACTCTCCCTAAGGACTGCCCTGGTTGACAGAAGGAGAGTCTCCGGAAGATTCTTCTGC
This sequence comes from Rhinopithecus bieti, assembly GCF_001698545.2. Classification (NCBI taxonomy): domain Eukaryota; kingdom Metazoa; phylum Chordata; class Mammalia; order Primates; family Cercopithecidae; genus Rhinopithecus; species Rhinopithecus bieti. Next base: position 1,276,077 of record NW_016803343.1, on the reverse strand, counting down.
CTTTTGAATACATTTTTTTATGCCCAACAGCAATAATGGCCATCTAAGTATTGATTATATAATATGTCTGCTGAGGTGGCAAGTACGTTGTCGTTGCAAGAGGCCGAGAGGATGAGAAACTAGGTTAGCTATGAACTCTCTCAGCCATTGAGCATTTCTTCCAGTAAGGGTCAATATACAAAGCTATCTTTAGACGTTATTTTACTTTATTCTCTGATTCCAACTGATGGCTAATACAATGAGATGGCCAGCATGTTTCAAGTTCTTTGAAAACAGCCTCATGTTTACCATGGAATGGGCATAATCATTTCATCACAAGGTGACAATAGTCATATGGAGGTCTGCTACCTGAGGAAGGCTAGGAATTGCCCAGGGTGTTACCCTATTAGAGTCCCAGATGCTAATCAGCAGCAATGAATTGGTTAAGTAGGCATTGAAAGGCAGTTAGGGCATAATCTAATACTTTTTCTTTCATCCAAAAAAATACAATAGATGGTATATAGTAAGTCTGCTGTGTATAGTAACAGCAATAAGGGCACTGAGCTTTTATTATAAACTGAATTACATCCCCTGTGTGGGGACACTAGACAGCCTATCGTGTATTAAGAATTCAGCTGAGATCACAAGCTTGCCTCACCTAAACCTTCTGTGATGTGATGAGAATGACTTTTGGTTACCGTACATCAAAGAGGGTCTAGCAGGCTAAACAGTGATTGATCCATTCTCCTCTTTCAAGTCCTCTCTTCAAAAATAGCTTTAAAGCAATCATCTAATAAGTGTCAGAATAGAAGATAGAAAATGTTAGTACAAGCACTAGGCATATGTCTACACTAGCTAAATTTTCTGCAAGATGTTCAATGACTGAACAAGGTTTTTAGAGTAAACGCTATCATCTCTTAAGAGATGAGAAATACCAAGTGAGCTGCCACTGACATGGAAACAATACAGAGATTTAAAGTGATTTGAGGCAAAATACCATGATTTGCTCAACTAGTAGAGAATTCTGTTAGGACAATTTTGAAATAATTTTATTTATACACAAAATCTGGTATAGGAATTAGCTTCTTGCTTATGCACACAGAAGCAATAGTATTTTCACAACATTCATTCACAAAAATATGCTTATTAAGTGTGCTTATATAAGATGAAAGCTTAGTTAAAGGAACCAGCCATGTGAGTGACCCAGTATGGTGATCATTAGAGCTGTTCACAAATATTCTGATGCTCTTTATCTTCCCTGCTCTCTTCGAAGTCAGGTCTAGTGATATGACTTGCTCTGGACAATGAAATGTGAGACAAAATGACCTGTGTCACTTAGGATGGAAATGTTAAGAGCTAGCGGAAGATTTGCCACGTCTCTGTTTCCCTGTGTTGATGACTGTGGGAGCATGTATCAAGGTGGCACTTCCTTCAACATGGGTTTCTGAGTCATTAGTATGAGCAGACCTCCCTGCTGGCCTGTACTGAACATGTAGCACGAGCAAGAAATAGACCTGCAATGTGTTAAACCACTGAGGTTTTGGAGCTGTCTGTTACCACACCATAACCTTTATTCATCCGGGCAACAAATACTTATAATTACACACTATGTGCCAGGCAGAGTACACAGAGATAACAAATAATTGCTGATCGTGGTTTGATGTGCCACCCTTCGTTACCTGTTTGCTAAATCCTTGAGGAGTAGATGAAAAATAAGCCTGCATTAATATAACTAATCAAGATAAATTGATCTAAGATTGTTAGAGGTGGCAAATCTATACAGGTCTGCAGCAACCTCAATTCTTGCCTCTTCAAAAAAAAGAAGCCAACTGAGGGGCAAAACGCAGAAGGAGAGACCGAGGCAAGTTTCAGAGCAGGAGTGAAAGTTTATTAAATGACTTTAAAGCAGGAATGAAAGGTAGTAAATTACACTTGGAAGAGGGCCAAGCAGGCAACTTGAGAGATCAAGTGGACAGTTTGACTTTTTGACTTGGGGTTTTGCATGTTGGCATGCTTCCGGGGTCTTGCGTTACTTCTCCCCTGATTCTTCCCTTGGGGTGAACTGTTGACAGGTGCAGTGGCCTGCCAGTACTTGGGAGGGCCCCCATGCGCAGTGTGTTACCCGAAATTGTGCACATGCTCCTTTGAGGCATTCCCTTATCAGTTGAATGTTTCTAGAATAGGGTCATATACCAGTTAAACTCTGCCATTTTGCCTCTTAGTGTGCATGCTTGTGCCCACTCATCCAACTCTTGAGATCTTATTGGGACGCTGCTGATTACCAGTTTCAGGTTTTTTCTGTCTGTCGGAAGACTGCCTTTCCCTGGTACTGGCTGTGATCAATTGTTATTTTAGAGAGACAATTAACAACCACCTGACCATGACCTGATGATGGTCACCTAATGATTCTGGTTGGCGGTAGGGGGTGGGCACTCCTGCCCTGCTCATGTCTGACTAGTTATGTACTGTAACAAGATTAGTGACGTTTTGACAGTTTTTGAATGAATGACATTGTTTCAGAGGGCACTTTATTGGAGAAAAAGATAGACTCACTTCAAAAGCCCTGAGATTTCTTATACAGGCCAAAAAAAAAAAAAAAAAAATCTGTTATTTTTAACTTCTACAATCCAGCCATTCCCCAACCTCACTGGGCACTTTCCAGGTATGCGCACTTGGCTCGGACTGTGCTCTCCACCTTGAACACTCTTCTCAACCCCATCTCATCCTTCAAAGACCCACTCAAATGCCTTCTCTTCCATGAAATTTTCCTTTCTCTCCCTCTCCACAGTATCAGGTTATATACCTCTACTGAGAGCTTATTTCAGTCTGCTTTACATTATGATTATTGTTTACATGACATGACTTCCTGCACAAGATGGCCCCCTGTCTTCCTAAAGCCTACAGATGCATTGTGAGTAAAGGCTTGGTTTTATTCTACTTTGTGTATCTCCAATCTGACTCTCCTCTTCACAGCTTAATAAATGTTAATTGATGTTTGAATAGATTTGAGAGATTTGTTTGAGTGTAATCATGGATTTCTCAAAACATGTAACTGCCCTGGTTTGGAATATTGAAGAAACAAAGAAACCCTTTCAGCTCTAAGAAGGGGAGTTGTGAAGTTGATACTTTTGGCTACTCCTGGGGGAATTAGTTCTCTCTTGGCCAAGGACCAAAGCCTGCCTCCTGAACACCCATCACACTTAACAAATTTCCATTCTCCCCAGGGACCAAGACAGTAAGACAAAAGAGGAAGGAAGTAGGCATTTCAGAAGAGTAACCCACCCACAAAGAGCCACTTGAAAGGGAGGAATGAGGAGGGGAGTATGAAGTCAGTGTTAAAAGAAAAACAGTCACTAAATGAATGCAGAATTTAAATTACATGTCCTTATCCATCTTCTCTGCGTCATACCAGTAACTTTCTTGACTTGCTATCTTTCCCCAGGACAAGTCCTGATGCTCTAAGCTTGCTGCCACTGGAGTAGGAACCAGAAACCCCTAGTGTTTGTGCCAAAGACATCGAGCTATTATGTTCAGTCTCTCTCTTTTCCTTTCTGTGTTTTGCCCTTCCTTACTCCACCCCAGCATCCAGAAGCCAAGACATCTGCTCCTCTCTGAAAGTTTAACCCCATGAGTAATAAATCCAATAGAGAAGCATGTGCTTTTCTCCACCGGTTTATCAGCCATCCTGACCTGTTCAACACTGTCAGTTTCCAGCCTTTCATTCTTCCGTGAGACAGTGAGAAAACCGATGACTTTGGCATCAAACAGATGAAGGATTACATCCTAGCTCTTCCACAAACTTTCCTTAAGTACCTCAGAATTTACTTGACTATTTAGCCTCAGTTTCCTAATCTTATAAAATAGAGTTGGTTACACCCGTCTAAAACAATTGTTATAAGGATGGGTGAGATAAAATGTAAAGTCTTTGGCACATAGTTGGTGCTTAATGAATCTTACATTGTTACTAATAAATAGTTCTCAAACATATTTCCTCCTCTTCATGATCTTCCTGCTACAATGATCTTATTTGTGTTCTAATTTTTTCACGTGTAATATCGTGCAAGACTGCCTAAGTGATCTTTCTAAAACTAGAAATCAGAGCAGGGCTTCTTCACACAAAGCCCTGTCATACTTCCAAAACTACAAAAGCCCTTCCAGTTATTCTTAAGGATCTATGGCAACAACGAAAAAATCGTAACTCAGTGTAGCACATGAGAGCTACAGCTATCTGGCATCTGTATCTAATCACTTTGCCCATTATTCCCTTAGCTGTACCTATATGAGTTTGTTTTTCTAACAACTTCCAATGAATTGTTTTTCTAACACCTCCCAGGCTCCACATGCTGTTGTAGTTACCTCCCACACTGAGGCTGAGCTTGGCCATGTGACTTGCTTGGCCACTAGGACATCAGCACATGTAACAATCAGAGGCTTGATAAACGCTTACACATTGGGTCTTGCCCTCTTGAAACTCTGTTGGCACCATGTGAAGAAGTGCAGCCTGGTCCAGCCTCCATGAATATGCTCTTAAAGAGAGATGCCCAGCCATCCCAGATGTCCCAGCTGAGCCTAGTCTCAGCCAATCTCCTAGCTGAATGCAGCTGAGTGAGTGTACCCAGGCAAAGCTAGAATGAAAATTGTCCAGCCAACTTACCAAATAGTGAGAAATATTAAAAACATTGTTGTTTTAAGCCATTATGTAGTTTGTTACACAGAAATGGATAACTTTGTTATGTATTAAACGTTGTTTTAAGCCGTTATGTAGTTACACAGAAATGGATAAGTTTGTTACACAGAGTAGTTTGTTACACAGAAATGGGTAACTGATATAGTGCCTTTTATCTCCAAAATAATGAGCAACTATAGTTCTATGAAAACATCATTTTCTGTCACACTTCACATTCCTTTGCAAATACTGTTTCTTGTGCTTGTAATGTCTTTCCCCCTTGTCTATTACTCTTTGTATCCCAGCGTATGCAGCAGAGGCTGGCATACACTAAGTGTTCAATAAACGTTGAATGAATACATTTTAAAAGTCAAAACATGCCACAAAACCTCCAAGGATGCACACTAAATCCACCATTGTTCTGATTGAAATTTTAGATAGAAATGCATGCATGTTACTGCTTTTATGATGGAAAATAATGATTCATACGCAACTACACACACATAATAAAAGCTACAAAAGAAAATGCATTCACTTCAAAAGAGATTTAGGTTTTAATAAAAATAAAATGCATCCATTCACATACTAAATTAGCAACTTAAAAATTATAATATCTAATGCTAGCAGAGGTGCTATAGAGTAGTTTTGTGCTGTCACCAGAGAAAATCAGAATAAAATTTGGGAGATGAATTCTGGTATATATGTATTGAGAGCCACAAAAAAACACAGGTTTCCTTTGATCTGGTAATTTCCTTTCTGACAGCTTAATTCATTTTTAAAAATTCAAAATATAGGAAAATAGTCACAAGAACATTGAATAAGAGACTATTTGTTTTGAAAAAGTGAAAATAAGTTCAATTCCCATCACCAAGAACATGGTTCAATCAGTTTTGATGCATTTATTTGGATGGCCATTTAAACTAATAGCTATGAAGACTGTCTTGGAATATACAGAAAAACCAATGTTAAGGGACAAAGACAAGGACGCATAATTCTATGCATCCAATGACTACAACAACATAAAAATGTAAATGATAATTACAAGGAATTATGGGTCATTTCCCTCCTCTCATTCTATATAATCTCATTATATTATTTTTAGAATTTAAATAACATTTTAGAAGATAAAATAAATGATATGTAGAATTCAACATAAAATGATAGAATTATAGAAACAACCTTGATGCTGGCTTTCAATCTAATTTTCTACCTGAGACTGACCCCTGGTAGTAATTGCTATTACATTACAGAATCCAGGAATCATGGTGCTCCATCATCTGGTCTGTGCCATCTCTTTAATCAATATTTATGAACTTACTTTGCAAAGGTTTTATGAGTCATTGTACCTTATAGAAGTTTTTTTTAAGAAAGCAATTTTGTCAACATTATTGATACTCATGCACGAGCCTTTTGCATAGGGCAATAGCTATTTATATTGAGAACAATTTCTCATTATGGCGGTGAAGCTCTATTTTAGGATGAATTTACATATTTTATTTAAAGAACTGCAGCCTGGAGATGAATTTCATCTGAGTTCCAGACACATACCCCTCAAAAAATCACTGGAGCAAGACTCAGAATGAGCTCCCAGTGACTTCAGCTCTTCCTGCAAGTTGGAAGACCTCCAAAATCTCTAGCTCTTAGGACGTTCACATGGTCCAATCACATTTCCAAATATATTTCTACTGGAATGAGTTGCTTTCATCTAAAACTTGATATGCCTAAAATGGCCCCAACTGACTCTTCAGACTTTTGTTTCTAACATCAGTACCCACTTTTCGAGTCACTTAAATTCCCGAAGTCAGAAAACTAATGATAATCTCTCTCTCCTTCTCCCACACATATAAGCAGTCAGCAAGGCCTGGCCTTCTTGTTCGTTATTCTTGGGCCAAAATCTTTCTCTTTGTTTTCCCTGCCTTTACACTTATTCAGGTTTGCCATTAATTCAAAAGTGTCCTAGTCTGTCTGTCTGTCACTATCTCTTCCTCGATGTCTAATCCCGTTGTTATATAAATATGTCTAGGGTGCTGATTTGGTCATGCAACTCCCTAGGACACTAAGCAACTTTACATACATTCCTCATTACCAGTTGGATGAAATAAGCTGCAGTATTCAAAGCCCTTTGTAATTTAGTGCCAACCTAATTTTCTTGCCTCATTCTTTCAAGGCTGCCACATTATACAATGCCAAGGGCACTATTCACATTATAAAATACATCTTCAGAATAGGCCTCCAGTAGGCTGCAACCACACAGCACAGTGTGAATTATGCTCCCTGGAGTCATGCAACTTGGAGCTTGTAACCCTATTCTCTAGGCCATCCTTACCTAGCAAATCTTGTCCACTTGTTAATACCCAGCACAAATTCCTCCTCTAGGAAACTTCTGATTCCTCAAAACTTTTTCCTCTTTCTTAATACAACTTTAATTACATTTGTTATGTTCATGTATTGAGATATGTCCGAATCAGCTGGAAGTGTTATTTATTTACTTACACATTCAGAATAAAATAATTTGTATGTAACTCAGTAACATGCAATAGTAATCTATGGTGATAGAATTAAGAATACCTCTTGCTTTAGGTAGGGACATTGAGTGGAAAGAGGCAAAAAGAAACCTTTTTTTCTAGCATTATTGAGATACAGTGGACAAAAATTCTATATATTTAAGATATACAACATGATATCTTGGTAAATGTATACGTGGTGAAATAATTATCACAATGAAGCTAATTAACATATTTATTAACACATGTAGTTACAAATTTTTGGTCGTAGTGGTGAGAACACCAAGTCCTTAGCAAATTCCAAGTGTACAATGAAGTATTATTAACTATATTCACCATGCCATACATTAGATTTCCAGGATTAATTTATTCTGCATGACTGAAACTTTGTACCCTTTGACCAACATCTCCTCATTGTCCCTACCCCCAGCCACTGACAACCATTGTTCTTTCTACTCTGTTTTGATGAGTTCAACTTTTTAAAATCCCACATATAAATGAGAGCAGCAGTATTTGCCTTTCTGTGTCTAGCTTATTTCAAATAATAGGATTTCCTTCTTTTTCAAGACTGAATAATATTTCATTGTGTCTTATCTATTCTGCATAATGCTGCAATGAACATGGGCAGGCAGATAGCTCTTGGATTATCTGGTTTCATTTTCTTCGGATATATACCCAGAAGTAGAATTGCTAGATCATATGATAGTTTTATTTTTAATTTTTTGCGGAAATTTATGCCGTTTTTCATAATGGTTATAGCAATTTAAATTCCTATCAATAGTATGCAAAAGTTTCCTTTCACCTATATCCTCAACAACACTTATCTTTTTTTTTATAATGGCTGTTCTGATAGGTGTAAGGTAATATCTCATTGTGGTTTTAATTTGCATTTCCCTAATTATTAATCATGTTTAGCACCTTTACATATACTTGTTGGGCATTTGTGTGTCTTATTTTTAGAAATGTCTAGGTCCTTTGCCATTTTAAAAATTGGGTTATTTGTTGTTTTGGTATTGAGATTTTGAGTATCTGTATATTTTGGATATTAGACCTTTATCAAATATATGGTTTGCAAATATTTTCCCCAATTTCACAGGTTGCCTTTTCCTTCTGCTGATTGTTTTCTGTGTAGGTGCATTTTAGTTTGATGTAGTACTCCATATGTCTATTTCTACATTTGGTGCCTGTGCCTTTGGTGTCATCTCCAAAAGATTATTTCCAGACTGATATCAGAAAGTTTTTTTCTATATTTTCTTCTACTACTTTTATAGTTTCAGGTCTTTTATTTAAATCTTTAATCCATTTTGAGTTTATTTTTGTATATGGTGTGAAATAAGGGTCTAGTTCATTCTGGATATCTGGTTTTCCCAACACCATTTATTAAAGAGACTATGCTTTCTGAATTGCATGTTTTGGTGCCCTGTCAAATGTCAGTTGACTATGTAGGGAAAAGAAAGAGAGATCAGACTGTTACTGTGTCTATGTAGAAAGGGAAGATATAAGAAATTTCATTTTTACCTGTACCCTGAACAATTGCTTTGCCCTGAGATGCTGTTAATCTGTAACTTTGCCCCAGCCACTTTGCCCCAACCTCTTTGCCCTAACCTTGAGCTCACAAAAACATGTGTTGTATGGAATCAAGGTTTAAGGGACCTAGGGCTGTGCAGGATGTGCTTTGTTAACAAAATGTTTTAAGCAGTATGCTTGGTGAAAGTCATCACCATTCTCTAGTCTCGATAAACCAGGGGCACAATGCACTGCGGAAAGCTGCAGGGACCTCTGTCCTGGAAAGCCGCGTATTGTCCAAGGTTTCTCCCCATGTGATAGTCTGAAATATGGCTTTGTGAANAGAAAGGGAAGACATAAGAAATGCCATTTTGACCTGTACCTTGAACAATTGCTTTGCCCTGAGATGCTGTTAATCTGTAACTTTGCCCCAACCTCTTTGCCCCAACCTTGAGCTCATAAAAACATGTGTTATGTGGAATCAAGGTTTAAGGGATCTAGGGCTGTGCAGGATGTGCCTTGTTAACAAAATGTTTTAAGCAGTATGCTTGGTGAAAGTCATCGCCGTTCTCTAGTCTCGATAAACCAGAGGCACAATGCACTGCAGAAAGCCGCAGGGACCTCTGCCCTGGAAAGCCGGATATTGTCCAAGGTTTCTCCCCATGTGATAGTCTGAAATATGGCTTCATGAGATGAGAAAGACCTGACCATCCCCAGCCCGACACCCGTGAAGGGTCTGTGCTGAGGAGGATTAGTAAAAGAGGAAGGCCTCTTGCAGTTGAGATAGAGGAAGGCCACTGTCTCCTGCCTGCCCCTGGGAACTGAATGTCTTGGTGTAAAACTCGATTGTACATTTGTTCAATTCTGAGACAGGAGAAAACCACCCTATGGCGGGAGGCGAGACATGTTGGCAGCAATGCTGCTTTGTTATTCTTTACTCCACTGAGATGTTTGGGTGGAAAGAAACATAAATCTGGCCTACATACACATCCAGGCATAGTACCTCCCCTTCAACTTAATTATGACACAGATTCTATTGCTCACATGTTTTCTTGCTGACCTCCCCACTATCACCCTGCTCTCCTGCCACATTCCCCTTGCTGACATAGTGAAAATAGTAATCAATAAAAACTGAGGGAACTCAGAGACTGGTGCTGGTGCAGGTCCTTGGTATGCTGAGTGCCAGTCTCCTGGGCCCACTGTTGTTTCTCCATACTTTGTGTCTTATTTCTTTTCTTAGTCTCTCGTCCCACCTGACAAGATATACCCACAGGTGTGGAGGGGCAGGCCACCCCTTCAGACTAGATATGCGTGGATTTATTTCTGGGCTCCCTATTCTGTTTATTGGTCTATACGTCTGTTTCTATGCCAAGTACCATTTGTCTGTTTTAGGTACAATACCAGTTTTAATTACTGTATCTATGTAACATATTTTGAAATCAGAAGTGTGATGCCTCCAGCTTTGTTCTTACCAAAGACTGCTTTGGCTATTCAGTATTTTTTATGGTTCCGTATGAATTGTAAGATTGCTTTTTCTATTTCTGTGAAATATACCTTTGTGATTTTGATAGAGATGACATTGAATCTCTAGATGGCTTTGGATAGTATAAACATTTTTAACAACAGTAATTTCAACAATCCGTTAACATGGGGTAACTTTTCATTTATCTGTGTCTCTTCACAAACATTTTATAGTTTTCAGTGTACATTACATGTATTTCATGTCTTTGATGAAGTTTGTTCCTATTTTACTTTTTATTGCTATTATAAATATAATTGCTTTTCTAATTTTTTTCAGATAGTATGCAACAGACTTTTGTATGTTGTTTTTATATAGTATAATTTTATTGACTTTGTCTTTGATTATTAGTTCTTACAGGTTTTTTGTTGAGTCTTTAAGGTTTCTATTACATATATGATCATGTCATCTGCAAACAGTTCATTATACTTCATCCTTTCTGATTTTGGATGTCTGTTTTTTTGTTTGTTTGTTTGTGTTTGTTTGTTTGTTTTTCCTTTTTTTGAGACAGAGTTTCACTCTTGTTGCCCACGCTGGAGTGCAATGGCGTGATCTCGGCTCACCGCAACCTTTGCCTCCCAGGTTCAAGCGGTTCTCCTGCCTCAGCCTCCTGAGTAGCTGGGATTACAGGCATGCACCACCACGCCCTGCTAATTTTGTATTTTTAGTAGAGACAGAGTTTCTCCATGTTGGTCAGGCTGGTATCAAACTCCCAACCTCAGGTGATCCGCCCACCTCAGCCTCCCAAATTGCTGGGATTACAGGAGTGAGTCACTGGGCCCAGCCTGGATGTGTTTTTAATTTTTCTTGTTTAATTACTCTGGCCAGGACTTTTGGTACTACATTGAACAGAAGTAGTGAGAATGGGCATCCTTGCAGTGTATGTAGTCTTAGAGGGAAAGTTTTCCATGTTAATTATAATGCTGGCTATAGACTTTTCATATATGGGCTTTATTGTGTTGAGGTACATTTTTATACCTTTTTTGTTTTATTTTATTTTATTTTAAATTCCAAGTTACAAGTACATGATGTGCAGGTTTCTTATGTAGGTAAACATGTGCCATGGTGGTTTGCTCACCTATCAATCTATCACCTAGGTATTAAGTCCAACATGCATTAGTTATTTTTCCTGATGCTCTCCCTCCTCTCAACCCCCATGACAGGCCCCACTGTGTGTTGTTCCCTTCCCTGTCTCTATGTGTTCACATTATTCAACTTCCATTTATAAATGAAAACATGCAGTGTTTGGTCTTCACTTCCTGTGTTAGTTTGCTGAGGATAATGGCTTCCAGCTCCATCCAAGTCCCTGCAAGGGACATGATCTCATTCTTTTTTATGGCTACATAGTATTCCATGGTATACATATACCATGTTTTCTTTATCTAGTCTATTACTTTTGGGCATTTGGGTTGATTCTATGTCTTTGCTATTATGAATAGTGCTGCATTGAACATACACATGCATGTATCTTTATAATAGAATGATTTATATTCCTTTGGGTATATACCCTGTGATGGCATTGCTGAGTCAAATTGTATTTCTGGTTCTATGTCTTTGAGGAATCACCACACTGTCTTCCACAATGGTTGAACTAATTTACATCCCCACCCACAGTGTAAAAGTGTTCCTATTTATCTGTAGCCTCACCAGCATCTGTTGTTTCTTGACTTTTTAGTAATAGCCATTTTGACTGGTGTGAGATGGTATCTCATTGTGGTTTTGATTTGCATTTCTCTAATGATCCGTAATGTTGAGCTTTTCTTCATATATTTGTAGGCTGCATAAATGTCTTCTTTTGAGAAGTGTTTATGTCCTTTGCCTACTTTGTAATGGGGTTGTTTTTTTCTTGTAAATTTATTTAAGTTCCTTGTAGATTCTGGATATTAGACCTTTGTCAGACAAATAGACTGCAAAATTTTTCTCCCATTCTGTAGGTTGTCTGTTCACTCTGACGACAGTTTCTTTTGCTGTGCAGTAGCTCTTTGGTTTAATTAGATCTCATTTGTCGATTTTTGCTTGTGTTGCAATTGCTTTTGATGTTTCATCATGAAATATTTGCTCATGCCTGTGTCCTGAATGATATTGCCTAGATTTTCTCCTAGAATTTTTATAGTTTTGAGTTTAATCCATCTTGAGTTAAGTTTTGTTTAAGGTGTAAGGAAGTGGTCCAGTTTTATTTTATTTTATTATTTATTATTATTATTATTATTATTTTGAGATGGAGTTTTGCTCTTGTTGCCCAGGCTGGAGTGCAATGGTGCAATCTCAGCTCACTGCAACCTCCACCTCCTGGGTTCCAGCGATTCTCCTGCCTCAGCCTCCCGAGTAGCTGGAATTACAGACTTTCATCTCCACGACCACCTAATTTTGTATTTTTAGTAGAGATGGGATTCCTCCATGTTGGTCAGGCTGGTCTCGGACTCCCAACCTCAGGTGGTCCACTCACCTCGGTCTCCCAAAGTGTGGGGATTAGTGGTCCAGTTTTAATCTTCTGCATATGGCTAGCCAGTTCTCCCAGCACCATTTATGAAATAGGGAATCCTTTCTCCATTGCTTGTTTTTGTCAGGTTTGTTGAAGATCAGTTGGTTGTAGATGTGCGGTCTATTTCTGAGTTCTCTGTTCTGTTATTGGTCTATATGTCTGTTTTTGTACCAGTTATACCTATTTTGTTGAGAGTTTTTAATCATGAATGAATGTGAGACTTTGTCAAATGCTTTTTCTGCATCTATTGAGACAATCATGTGGGTTTTTTTCTTTCATTTTGTTAATACAGTGTATCACATTAGTTGATTTTGCATATGTTTACCATCCTTGCATCCCAGAGATAAATCCCACTTAAATCTTTTAATGTGTTGTTGAATTTCGTTTGCTCTGTTTTATTGAGGAGTTTTGCTTCTATGTTCTCAGGGCTGTTTGCCTGTGGTTTTCTTTTTTGTATCTGGCTTTAGTACCAGGTTGATGCTAGCCTCATAAAATGAGTTTAGCAGTGTTCTTTCTTTAATGTTTTGTAAGAGTTTAAGAAATATTGGTCATTTATCCCTTTTCATATACTTACAATGTACCATAAAGGCATCTGGTCTTGGAGTTTTCTTTGTTAAGAGTTTTATTACTGATTCGGTCTCATTTGTGACGGGTTTGTTCAGGCTTTCTATTTCTTGTTGATTTAATTCTAGTAATTTATCATTCTTTCTGTATTATCCAACTTGTTAGCAGATAATTATTCATAATAGTTCTTTGTGCACCTTTTTATCTCTGAGGCATTCATTGTCACATCTCCTTTTTCATTCCTAATTTTATTTATTTGAGTCTTATCTCTTTTATTCTAGGTTAGTGTCTTATTCCATTTGTGATGCTCTGAAGAAATATCTGAGGCTGGGTAATTTATGAAGAAAAGAGGTGTATTTGACTCATGGTTCTGCAGACTGTCCAAAAAGCATGGCATCTCCATTTGCTTCTGGTGAGGGCTTCAAGCTGCTTCCACTCATGGTAGAAGGTGAAGGGGAGCCTGCATGGGCTGGGCTGATCACATGACAAGAGAGGAAGTGAGAGAGTGGAGGAAAGTGCCAGATTCTTTTTTAACAGCTAGCTCTCAGGGTAACTCTCTCTGGAACTAATAGAATGAGAGCTCATTACTTCAAGGATATCACCAAGCAATCAATAAAGCTGAGGGATCTACCCCCGTGAACCAAACATCTCCCATTAGGCCCTATCTCCAACACTGGGGATTAAATTTCAATAGGAGATTTGGGGGGCTTAAATATTCAAACCATAGCAGTTAGTCTAACTAAGGTTGTTTATTTTTTTAAAGCAAACACTTTTTCTATTGTTTTCTATTCTTTAATTTACTCTGCTTTTTTTCCTGCTAACTTTGTGCTTAGTTTATTCTTTTATTTTTTAGTTCCCTGAGGTTTGAACTTAGATTGCTTATTCGATTCTTTCCATTTTTAAAAAAATGTAGCTATTTATTGCTACAAATTTTCTTTTTCATATTGCTTTCGTTGCATCCTGTAAGTTTTGGTATGTCGAGTTTTCGTGTTCGTCTTGAAATAGTTTTAAAGTTATCTTTTGATTTCCTCTTCAACCCAATGGTTAAGAGTGTTTTTACGTTCCATATATTTGTAAAATTTCCAGTTTTCTAACTGTTATTGATTTCTAGTTTTATTCCATGATGTTCAGAAAAAATACTTGAAATGATTTTTATCTTCCTGAATTTCTTAAGACTTCTTTTGTGACCCAACGTGTGATTTATTCTGGGGGATGTTTTGTGTATGCTTGAGAAGAATGTGTATTTGTCTGCTCTCGAGGAGAAAGTTCCATATGTGTCTGTGAGGTCCACTTTGTTTATTGTTCAGTTCTGCTGTTGCCTTATTGGTTTTCTGTCAGAATGATCTGTTATAGAAAGTGGGGTATGGAAGTTTCCTACTATGGTATTGCTGTCTGTTTCTCTCTTTACTTCTGTTCATGTTAGCTTTATTTAGTTTGCTTTGATGTTGGGGGCACGTACTTTTAAATGGTTATATTTTAAAACCATTTAAACCATTGTTGAATTGACCCTTTATTTTTATATAATGACCTTCTTTATCTCTTGTGACAGTTTTTGATGTGAATTATTTCATCTGATATAAGCATAGCCACCTTTTCTCTCTTTTTGTTGCCATTTGCATGAAATATCTTTTCTCTCTCCCACTTTCAGCCTATGTGTGTCTTTTAAGCTAAAGGGAGAGTCTTATAGGCAACATATTGTTGGATCTTGGTTTTTTAAAATACATTCAGTCACTCTGTCTTTTTATTGGAGAATTTAATCCATTCACATTTAACGTTAACTGTTGATAGATAAGTACTTACTCTTGTCATTTTGCTCATTGCCAGAAAACAATGAGCAAAGTCTGTAGTTTCTTTGTTCCTTTCTTCCTGTCTTGTGTCTTTCTTTGTGATTTGATGTTTTTTTTTCATAGTGGCATATTTTGATTCCTTTCTCTTTATCTTTTGTGAATCTACCAGAGATTTTTCCCTTGTTCTTACTATGAGGCTTACATTTAAATTTCATAAGTCAATTTTAAGCTGATAAACACTTTAATCACATATAAAAACTATGTTTTACTTCTTCCCCTTGCCACATTTTGTTATTTGTGTCACAATTTACATCTTTTAATATTGTTGTTCATTATAAGTTATTGTATCTGTAGTTATTTTTTAATATTTTTGTCTTTTAACTTTTATACTAGAATTTAAAATGATTTGCACACTGCCATTACAATATTAGACTGTTCTGAATTTTACTATATGCTTATCCTTACTAATTGAGTTTTATATTTTAATGTGTTTTTATGTTACTAATTAGCATCCTTTTGTTTGAATTTTAAGAACTAGCTTTAGCATTTTTTTGTAAGGCAGTTTGAGTTGTGATAAACTTCCTCAGTTTTTGTTTGTCTGAGAAAGTCTTCCTTTCTCCTTAATTTCCTAAGAGTACCTTTGCTGGGTATAGTATTTTTGGTTAATGGGGCTTGGGAGTGGTTTCTACACTTTGAATATATTGTCCTACTCTTTCATGGCCTGCAAAGTTTTCCTGAGAAATTTACTGGTAGCCTTATGGAGGATCCCTTGAATGTGATTAAGTTGCCTTTCTCTTGCTGCTTTCAAAATTCTTTATTTATCTGACTTTTGATTATTTAATTATAATGGCTCTTGGTGTTATCTTCTTTGGATTAATCCTGCTGGGGAACCTCTGCGCTTCAGGCATCTAGACATCCATGTTCTTCCCAAAGTTTGGAAAGTTTTCCAGTCATTATTTATTTAAACAATGTTTCTTTTTCTTTCTCTATCTCTTCTCATTCTGAAACTCCATGTGTACATTGGTTTGCTTGGTGGTGTTCCATAAGTCTTATAAATCTTCTTCACTCTTCCTTATACTTTTTCTCTTCCCTGACTGGATAATTTCACATGACCTATCTTTGCATTCATAAATTCTTTCTTGTTGAGCTGTTAATTTAGATTTCCTAATTTCATTGAGTTGTCTGTCTGTGTCTCTTGCAGCTTGATGAGAGTTTTCTTAAAGCAATTATTTTGAATTTTTTGTCAGGCATTCAATAGATCTCCATTTCTTTGGGGTCATTACTGGAGCTTTATTAGTTTCTTTGGTGGTGCCATGTATGTCTGATTCTTTATGATCTGTGTGACTTTGCATTAGTGTCTGTGCACCTGAAGGAGCAACCATCTCCTGACTTTATAGACTATTTGGTAGATATATATTCTCCTGCTAGGTTCACAGACAGATAGGACTACTTCTGGGATTGCAGTCAAGCTTGGCTGAAGCTGGATCATGTGGCTGCTGCTGGCTCCTCAGTAGAGTCCATAGTTGCCAGGCCTGTTACAAGGGGACAAGCAGCCATAGTTCCTGTCTGATACCCAGGGGAATGGGACTGCTTTCTGGACAATGGTTGAGGAGGGCTGAAGCCAGGACATGGGGCTGCTTTTGGTTCTGCAGTCAAGTCTGCAAATGGCAGGCTTGTTACCAGGAGCATGGGTAAGTGTGGCTGCCAGTAGTGGCCTGCACTACCTCCTGCACCATGGGTGGGCTCCTGCTGGGTCCTTGAGCAACCTGCACTACCTCTGCACCATGACAAAATGGGTCTGGAACCAGCTCACAGGACTGCTTTAGAGTCCACAGTTGGGTATGATTCGGTCGGTCTGTTACCAGGGGTACTGACAGGCATGGCTATTACTGTGTCCCTGGGCAAGCAGAACTATCTCCAGACTGTGGTAGAGCATGGCTGGGCTATGGCACAGGACTGCTATAGGATCTGCAGTTTGGTCCAATTTGGGAAGCATGTTACTGGGGTCATGGCTGGGTGTGTTTCCTGCTAGGTCAGGCAAGGTTGCCCTTAGACAACAGCAGAGCAAGGCTGGGATTGAACCACAAGGCTGCTTCAGGGTCCAATCTAGGACTTAGGGCAGGAGGCTTGCTGTGCCTCTGGGTCAGGACTGACTGACTACAGTAGAGTGGGGCTGGTGTTGGATCACAGGGCTACTTCAGGATCCACATTCAGGACAGAGGTTGTCAGACCTGTTACTGGGAGTATGGAAAGGTGTGTCTCTCTCTGGTTCCATGGGTGGGCAGGACTGACTTTGTGGCTGCAGTAGAGTAAGGCTGGAGCTGAGTCTTGGGGTCACTTCAGGATCCACAGTTAAGTCCAAGTCTGGTGAGACTATAACTGGGGGCATAGACAAGTGTTGCTCCTGCTGGCTCCATTGGCAGATGGGGCTGATTTCAGGATGAACTGTAGCCAAATGGGGCTAAATCTAAGTCCATAGGAGGATGGAGTGGTTTTCAGTCAGCAGCTGGAACTACATTTGGCAAGCCTGCCACCAGGATGCAGGCCTGCCTTCTCAAAGTGGCTCCCCTCAGTCTTGGGCTTTATCAGGGCTTTACATCCCCTTACCTGGGTCCCAAGGCTCCCATATGGCACTTTTTTCCATGGATGACTGCCAGGTCACTGTTCGTGTGGGAGGATGTGAGCTGGGGACCTCCTATTGCACCCTCTTGCTGACATCACATACACACTGAGAAGCCTCGAACAAATTCTCTTTACCTTTTTAAGCCTTGGTTTCCTTTGCAATTAAATGATCAAATGGCATAAGGGATGAGAAAATGGCTTGTAGAGTAGGCAGGCTGTATGAATGCAAGGTAGCAACCTCAGCATAAGCTCCTGGATGACAGGGGTTTCATTCATTTCTTATTCTTCTCAGGTCCTTGCATTGTCATGTGGATAAGTAGTGCTCAATCTACTACCATACAACCTGCTGAAATGGGTAAAACTTTGTATATTAATCCAAAGAGTTATGGAACATAGTTGTTATGTGCTTTTAGAATTTGAAAAGGTTTTAGAGATTTTTTCCATCAATACCCCACCTCACCTTCAACTGAAGTTGTACCAGAATAGGAACCATTTTTACTCACAATACTTCTGACATCAAATATGTGTGTGGATAGGGGGTTCGATGCCAACAATCAGTTTTCCAGGTTTCTGGACACCAACTGGGTGTCCTGCAAGCCAATAAAATTCTGACATGATCTACTCAGAATTAGTGTCAGACTCCACAGGGTTAAGCATTTAGTCCCAAAACACTGCTCTCACCTCAGACACCAGCCTCGAGCCCCAGGTTACTACCTTTATTTCTGACTAACTGACTGTAAATTGGGGGTTCTGTGACTCCACTCCTCAGATTCAATGATTTGCTAGGATGGCTCACAAAACAGGAAAGCACTTTACTTCCTATTACTAGTTTATATAAAGGATATAGTAAAGAATAAAAATGAACACCCAGATGCAGAGGTACGTAGGGTGAGGTCTGGAAATATCCGAAAAACAGGAGCTTCTGTTTCTCTAGAGTTAGGATGAATCACCCTTCTGGCATATGGATGCATTTACCCACCCAGAAGCTCTCTGAACCCCATCATTTAGGGGTTTTAATGGGGATTTCATTACGTAGACATGATTGATTAAATCATTGCTCATTAGATATTAACTCAATTTCCATTTCCTTTTCTCTTCCTGGAGGTGGGGGGAAGGAGAGCTGAAAGTTCTAATCTTTTAATTATGCTTTGGTTTTTCTGGTGGCCAGTCCCCATCCTGAAGTTATCTAGGCCTCCCAGACACCAGTCATCTCATTACCATATAAGATACTCATCACTTCAGAGATTCCAAGAGTGTTAGGACTTGTAGGTAAGGAACCTGGACAAAGACCAAATATGTGTTTTTTTATTATGCCACACAGGGTCAAATAGATGCAGTTGCTGAAGTCACACCCGTATGGAAGTTTTCAGTTTTTCTTTCAATTATTCTTTGCTGATTCCTCATATTAAGATCCCATAAATGAAAGACAAGTACAAATGTAAACATTATTAATTTTGAAATTAACCAAAAACTTAGTAACCTAGTAGGGAAATTGATGGAAAGTTTACCTAAAGACAGTGGAAGAACAGAAATAATGAATGCTGGGATTTAGCACTATTGCTATTTTCTTTTCTTCTGCAAAGAACAGCAAAATATTGAGCTTGTGTTCTGTTGAGAAGAGAATGGTATTAGCAATGACTGATGTAGGGAAAGCAAGTGGGATCAGACATCTGGAACTGGAGTGGAGAAAAGGAAGAGGCAGGACCAGGCATCCATGCTGGAAGGGTTTGTTGTACTTCTTTAATGCCATTCCTACTGTCATTATCATACGTACTTTATCTCTACTCTCTACTCATCTCTGTCAGTTACTCATAGGTACCACCACTGCAACACCCCTTAGATACCTGAAAGTTCTTTGAGGTGAAGGATTCTGTCATGTACATCTTTGGATCCTCCTAATCACCCAGTAATTCACTATTGAGGCTTGATAATGATGGATAAATGGATGGATGATGGATGGATGGATGGAAAAATTGATGATGGATGGATAATAAAAACAGAATAAATACTGACAGAAACCCAGAGGTAGCAAGGAAAAGCATAGCAACTTACTCCCCCTGTCAGCAGGGCCCAAGTATATTTTGGAGTGACTTTTCAGAGATATGTTGGATTTATTTTATTTTAATATCCTTTAATCCTGAGATTACCAACTGATTGCCCATGGAGTAAATTCAACCTAAACATCTGTTTCATTTGCCCTTGTTATTAAGTCTGTCTACTGTTAAATACACAGGGAAATAAATAAACATATCATACTGAATGCATTGCCAACATATAAAAATTGAGAGATGTATTATTTTAAAAGAATTGATATTTTTCTAGAAACTCAGCAACAGTGGCCTCATTATTCTACTCCCCGTAAATAGGGCAGGCACTGTCCTATGTGCCACAGTAATGATCACTGACATAGGTAACAGTCAGTTGCCATCTTACTCATGCTCAGAATTTTAAAAATTCTGACCTATGCTTCTTGATTAAATTACCTTCTTGGCCCCATTAGGCTTCAGGGTTTACAACACTGGCTTTGGCCAGTAACACAGCCCCTGCTCCACACACTAAAGGAAAGAAAATGATCAAAGGAGAGAAATTTTAAGAAAGTAATCGTAACAACAACACTTCCTGGGCTTTCATCATTCGTTGTGAACTGTGCTATTTTACATATACTCACAGTAAACTCTGTGAATCTGCTATATTCTTATCACAGTTTCATGGCTGAAGAAACTGTGACTTTGATATTGGGTAACTTGCCCAAGACTATAGTTCATAAGTATTCATAATCCAGATATTTCTGCCTTCAAGCCTGTCATTGGAACCACTATGCTGCCTTTGTACTCTTTCTTAACATATAAATGATGAAATCAGCACTATAATATGCTTTCTTCATCTCTTAGAAAAAGCAAATAAATATTGATTAACTACACTCAAGCAATTTTAAATTAGTCAGTCAGTTTTGAAGTGCTCCAAATCTTGCCTTTTTTTGTTCATGTGGTGGGGCTGGCATTAATAATATGCCTCGGTAAATTCCCTCAGCATTTGGTAGCTTGAAACATCCAACATACAGGTGGGAGGATGTGTATAGCAAAGAAATAACATAAAATTTCTTTCTTTTCTTTTCAATTGAACTTATTGTGACATGTAGGAAATTCATTCTGAAAGATGGTGGGTTTCTTAAATGGTAGCTAATTCTGATGCATCTGCAAACACTTGACTCGTTGGGTACCCGAGCTCCTTCTGCAATCGTGTGTGAAAAAGGGGACATTATCACTGAATTAGAGGAATTACAGGCATCCAAGGCTCACTGTTTCAGACACTCCGGCCCTCTTGCAGCACGGAAGGTTTCTTTGCATTCCTTTTTCAGTTAATAGCTCCTGTGTTTTAATCAAATACATCTCTCTGGTTTAATTTTTTTCTAGCAACCTTTTTTTTCTTTCTTCTCAGCTGCGCTTGTATTTTTTTTTTTTTTTTTTTTTGAGAAATTCTCATCTAAACCAAATTTCTACACCTACCCCCATCATTATTATGCATTATCTATGATAATAACAGACCTTTTTGACTGTTCCACACGATGCTGATGGCACCCCAGGCCTTTGTCTAATTGTCTGAATGAATTAGACATGGAGGAACCCAAAACTTGTGTGCTGCACCTTCAGTGAGGTAGAAAGTTGCCTGATCCAAGGGATAACTCAGGTGACCATAAGGATTGCTGCTTTATTCTATATGGGAATGCCTTTAAGAACATAGTTATGATAAAATAACATTGATTCCATCTATTTATTGCACATTTTATTATCATAAACCTTCTAGAGGGCCATATCCTAAGCAGCAGCTTGGCCAAAGGTGGGGCAAATGATCAGTTAAGTGTATTTGGGGAAAGACTTTATATTGTTTTTCTTCTAGTGGGAAGAATATCTTCTATGGTTAACATAAATATTTGGATCCAATCAGAAACTGTATTTTTAAGAACATCTTGGGAATATATTCTGTGGTAGGATTTCAGAATGCATATTAATATCTTCCTAAGTGGCCAGTTCACTGGTTTGTGCCCTTTTCATTTGGCAGCTATCACAAGAAGCTCCTTCGTGAGCCTTGCCTGAGGCAACTTTCTAGTAATGTAATTCGAGGGATGCTGAAATCCTACCCCCAAAACTCCACCCAAAAATATAGATCCCACATATCTTCCCCCTAGGCTGGAATTCCCATCATTAGTCACTGCTCAGGAAACAGAGATGCCTATCCCTGGGAGAGGAGGCTCATTTAGAGCTATTAAACATGTCTCTGTAAAATCAATACATTCAGGTTTTCTCTGAACTTGCCATAAATTTTCTTACCTCTGTACCTGGTCAGGGACATTTGGAATGCTCTTACATCTCTTTGCTATTTGTCCAGTTGCTTCTCAAAATCAGAGATCTGGCTCAAATGTTGTATTTCTCATAAAAATAATCACTTATGACCCCAGCCAAAAATATTGCCTACCCATTGTAACATCAATGGGGCACATTTATACTTCACTAATTCAACATTAAATGGAAACCAGGAAGTTAGAAAATGGTGAAAATAGAGAAATAAACACAAGTGTCCACCCTTGGGTCCTCATGTCCTCTGAGACAGCTTTTCCCAAAGTGATAAATGTCCTAAAACAGTGTATGCAATGATTTTAGATGATGCATGGATTATTTTTATATTTCAATATTACTTATTTATTCTTACCTTTACTGTCTAATTGTGGTAAATGGCCTTGATTTTCCAATCATTGAAATGATATGAAGATCTTTAAAAGAATAAATTTATTTAAATAAGAAAACAAGTAGATATAATGAAATAAATATTTAAATAATAATACGCATCATTCAAAGATATGGCAAAAACAGAAAAGACACCTACCACCCAAAAAAACCATGAAGTAGAAACTTAACATTCATAGATTTGAGAAAAAGTGTTAATAAAGTATTTTTTTAAACCCTGAAATTTCGAAAGTTGCTTCAGGAAAAAAAGACTTGGAAATACATAAATGGCTGTGTAACTTGGCAGGGACTATGAGAGAGTTTTGAAGATACATCTGTCAGAGGCCAGGAGACGCATCAGCTGTTTGTGCTGGAGGATCAGAGATAAGCTGGCTTGTGTACTGCTCATCTACCACATCTTAGGCATGTACCTCGTCTCCTCAGAAACCACATCACGTGGCCCTAAGAGGGAAGGATTCCCTCTGCTTCATCAGCCCTCCACACGGTAATGCATGTGTGAACTACTCCTTGTTCTCAAAACCAAGATCTGAGGAAAAGGTATTGTTTTTATGGATATAGCAGATAAAATAGAAATGTATATGTATTTCAACCTTGCCATCTCACACCTTCCTAGATTCACAATCTTAGTTATCTTAATTAATAACCACAACTCTTTCCATTTTTTATAAAGTGTTCTGAAAAATGATCTAAAACTCTTGGGAAATACCTTACCAAAAAAGATCCTGCTTCAGAATAACCAAAATCTGGCTAAATAGGACTCTGTGGGGAGATGGGGGTGGCTAGCAGTAAATCCTGTGAACTTCAGATTTATAGGCCTACAAGAGATCTCCAGAAACAGCCAGGCTAGAGCAGGAGTAACTTCACAGCCTGAGGCAGGGCACACACCCTCCACTCTTTCCTCTCCCACTTCTGCTTCTCAGTGTGCCCTCTCTGGAGTCTTTATGGAAGGCAGATCACCTCTCCAAGTTTCTCCATCAGTGAAATGAGACTCATAGCACCTTATCCTTACAAGGCTTTTTTTTTTTTTTTTTTTTTTTTGACAGAGTCTTACTCTGTCGCCCAGGCTGGAGTGCAGTGGCATGATCTCGGCTCACTGCAACCTTGGTCTCCTGGGTTCAAGTGGTTCTCCTGCCTTACCCTCCCAAGTAGCTGGGATTACAGGCGTGCAGCACCAAGCCTGGCTGATTTTTTTTTCTTCATGTTTTTAGTAGAGACAGGGTTTCACCATGTTGGCCAGGCTGGTTTTGAACTCCTGACCTCTAGTGATTCCAAAGCGCTGGGATTACAGGCATAAACCACCACACCTGGCCCAAGGCTTGTTATGAGGACTTGAGATAAAGAATGTAAAGGACCTGAAATATACAGTAAGAATCATTTTATAATGATTGTTGCAAAAAGAGAAGTTTCCATGAATGCAATGTTAGGACAGTAAGGGCTGCAATCCCCCTAATATCCAGAGTTCAAAGTGAGCCTGGAGGGGAGAGGGTAGGAGAGGTAAGTAAGATAGTGAAGGAGCTCTCAGATTTTTGCGCATCAGCTGGAAACTTGTTAGAAATGCAGAATCTCAGATCTTACCCCAGACCTACTGAATCAGAATCTGCATGTTAACATAATACCCAGGTGACATGCGTGCACATTAGAATGGAAGAAGCATCGTTGTTAGATATTCCTCTTCCTTTGCTCTTCTAATTCCGTCCTTTCTTCCCTGAGGCAAGAGGACCTAGTCAGGCAAATATGACCACAAACCTCTTCTCCTGAAACAGCTCAAAAATAATCACAAAAACAGTAATGGTGAACAACATGTGCCACATACTGTTCTACACACTTAGCATGTATGGATTTATTTAATTCTTCCAACAACATGCTGAACTGAATACTATCATCTCCATTCTATGATTGAGGATACAAGACACAGTAAGGATAAAGTCACCTACCAGGGCTTATACAGCCAGGAGATACAGGTTCCTGGACCAGAAACCAGGCATTTTGGATCTAGAGTCCTTTCTCTTGACTACCATAGATTCCAGCTTTCCCTTTTACCTCTCCAAATCATGGGGAACCAAAACTTGGGTTTCAAGCAACAAAGCGCCTGCCTCTAGAAATATAGGTTCACAGGCATTAATCTGCCCCCATACCCCCTGTCAGAGTTCGGAGCTGGATTTCTTCTCCCTGAATTTAGGCAGTTGCTTCCTCCGCAGACTTGCAGCCTCTGGTCTTTCTCCCACTCCAGGCTATTCAAACACTGTAGCTAGAATTTTATCTTTTTTAAGAGCAGCTCTGGTCACCTGTTCCCATGTCAAAACTTCAAGAGCTTTCTTATTTGAATAAAAATTACTGCTTCTACTTGACATTCCAGTTTCCTGCTTGAGGCAGGTCTTGTCTCAAGCCTGCCTTTCCAAAACTATCTCCAAACATCTCTCTTCTCCCCCAGTACATGCATACTCATGGAGCAACACAGCCATGTGCTCACTTCTCAGCTGCCACATCTTTGTCTCTTTCTAGAATGCATTTCCCATATTCTGTCTGCCTAAGCCACATTCAGGCCCCATACAGTACACTATTCTCAAGAGACTTTTCTACATGTACAAAGTCAAGGTTCATCTTTCTCTCCCCTCTTTTCCTGTTGAACTCTGACTCACTCATAGGACTTACCACACCCTGTCTTGTATTAATATTGGGCATGTGCCCTGTACTAGGCTAGTTAAATGTTCTTTGAATAAAAATATTGACTGTAGATAATGAACTCTAATCTACTTTCGAGTTCAACTTCCTGAAGCACATTTATTCAGCTTTCTCTATGGAATACCTGGGCATTTAAGCAATTACATGATAGTAAGTTGCAGGGATGGTAGAAAACCCCCTTTACCATGCAGCAGACTGCTCTGAGAAATCTGACTTATTCACTGATTTTTAACAGATGTGAAAAAACAATCTTACATCTATAGTAATGAATAGCTTTCTGGCTATAATACTTTATTCATCTATTTTCCCTTTACACCTAAGTTCATTTTATATATAGATGTTTTTTAAAACACATTTTAGGCCGGGCATGGGGGCTCATGCCTATAATCCCAGCACTTTGGGAGGACAAGGAGGGCGGCTTACCTGAGGTCAGGAGTTCGAGACCAGCCTGGCCAATATGGTGAAACGCTGTCTCTACTGAAAATACAAAAATTAGCCAGGCTTGGTGATATACACCTGTAATCCCAGCTATTTGGGAGGCTGAGGTGGGAGAATTGCTTGAACCTGGAAGGCAGAGGTTGCAGTGAGCCAATCATGTCACTGCACTCCAGCCTGGTGACAGTGTGACTCTCTGTCTCAAAAGAAAAATGAAAAAACCCCACATTTAAAAAGTAGGTTGACCCCTAAGTATTGTCCAAAACAGCTCATTTTCTAAAAAGCTGTATGCTCTTTATGCAAGTTTACTTGTAGAAATCCCAAGAAATTATCATTAATACATTCAAAGATTAAGCTACAAGGATGTTCATTATAAGGTGACTTATGTTAGCAAAAATTCAAAAATAACCTAAATATTCAAAATGGTAGTCATTAACTATATCGTGATTATGTCCAACCCATAACATGCTTTTTGCACTAGTTAAAATTATATTGAAAATGTCGATGGAAACAAGTTTATGATATTTTTTTAATGGAAGAAAATCATTTGAAAGAATAGAAAAACCATAAATAGACTCACATAAATGTGTCCAACTGATTTTTTCTTACAAAGGTACAAAGGTGCAAAAACAGTTTAATGAAAGAATAGTCTTTTCAACATATGGTGCTGCAGCAATTGGGCATCCATAGGCAAAGAATAAAATAAATAGTTAAAATTATTTAACTAATAATAAAGTTAAAATTATTGTGTGAAATTGTTTTATATAATAATCCTTCGTAATGGATCATAGATTTAAATGTAAGACATAAAACTAGAAAACATGTAGAAGAAAATATTTTGGACCTAGTGACAGAGTCAGGAGTCTTTATATATGAGTGAAGAGTTCTTATATATGAAATTGTATGGATAAGAGAAGAAAAACTGACATAAAACGTTATGCTCTACAAAAGTCTCCAAGAGGAGAATTAAAAGACAAACTACAGGCTGGGAAAAAGTACCAACCACGTATCTGACAAAGGAATTGAATCTAGAATAAAGAATTCTCAAAACTCAGCAAGAAATAAAAAATTATAAAAACAAAAATCTAATTGGAAAATGGGTGAAAGACATGAATAGACGTTTTATTAAAGAGGAGATGGAGACGGTAAATAAATACACAAAAAGATGTTCAACATTATCGGCCTTTAGGAAATACAAAGCCATAATGAGATGTTACTGTAAACCTATCAGTATAGCTAAAAGACAAACTGATGATAGTAGCAATGTTGTCGAGGACATGGAGACACTGAACCACTCATACATTGCTGTTGGAAATAAAAAAGGCAGTTTCTTAATAATAAAAACTTTTGATATACACTTACCATACAATCTAGCAATTGCATTCCTAGTCATTTATCCCAGTTAAATAACAACTTATATCCTGGAGCAAGATCCTGTTTCAAAAAACAGACAAACAAACTTGTGTCCACCCAAAAACCTGTACATGGTTGTTCATAACAGTTTTGTTTGTAATAGTCAAAAAGTGGAAACAATCCAAATATCCTTTGGCAATGAATGGCTAAACAAACTGTGATCTATCTGTACCATGAAATACTTTTCAGCAATTAAAGGAATGAACTACTGATAGAGCAGTTTAGACGGATCTCAAGGGAATTACAGTGAGTGAAAAAGGCCAATCTTAAAAGGTCACACATTCATGATTCCACTTATATAACATTCACACAATGACAACATTACAGAGATGGAAAGCAGATTAATGATTGCCAGGATTTAAAGATGGGGCAGAAGAAGGAAAGGAAGGGAAATGCGTATGACTATAAAGAGATAACACCAAGAACTTTGTGGCAATATAATAGCTGGGCATTTTCATTGCTGTAGTGGTTATATATATGTGTGTGTGTATATGTGTGTGTGTGTGTGTATACACATACATAAAATTGCATTTCTCTAATGATGAGTTATGATGAGCTTTTTTTTCATATGTTTGTTGGCTGAATAAATGTTTTTGTTTGAGAAGTATCTGTTCATATCTTTGCCCACTTTTTGATGGGGTATTGAAGCACTACTCACAATAGCAAAAACTTGGAACTAACCCAAATGCCCATCAATGATAGACTGGATAAAGAAAATGTGGCACATATACACCATTGAATACAATGCAGCCATAGAAAAGGAGGAGTTCATGTCCTTTGCAGGGACATCGATGAAGCTGGAAACCACCATTCTCGGCAAACTAACACAGGAACAGAAAACCAAACACTGCATGTCCTCACTCATAAGTGGGAGTTGAACAATGAGAACACATGGACACAGGGAGGGGAACATCACACACCAGGATCTTTTGGGGGTGGAGGGCTAGGAGGATAGTATTAGAAGAAATACCTAATGTAGATAACATTGATGGGTGCAGCAAACCACCATGGCACATGTATTCATTCCTATGGCACAAACCTGCACGCTCTGCACATGTATCCCAGAACTTAAAGTATAATAAAAAAAAAAATTGCATGAAACTACACAGAGACAAACACATACACAGAGGTAAACGCTATGAATTCTGAGCAAAGCCTGTAATGTAGTTAAAGGTACTGTGCAAATGTCAGTTTTCTGCTTTTGATGCTGTCCTGTATTTACATAAAATGTAGCCAGTCGGGTGGTGGCTCATGCCTGTAATCCCAGCACTTTGGGAGGCCAAGGCAGCTGGCTCAATTGAGTTGGCAGCCTGGCCAATGTGGTGAAACCCTATCTCTACTAAAAATACAAAAATGAGCTAGACATGGTGGTGCATGCCTGTAATCCCAGCTACTTGGGAGGCTGAGGCACAAGAATAGCTTGAACCCAGGAGGTATAGGTTGTGGTGAGTCGAGATCAGAGCCACTGCACTCCAGCCTGGGGGAAAGAGCAAGATTCTGTCTCAAGATAAAAGTAAAATAAAATAAAATGTAGCCAATTGAGGAAGCAGGGTGAAGGATATATTGGACTCTTTGTATTCTTTTTGCAACTGCTTCTTATTTTTTATTATTTTTAATCCATGTATTTGCACACAGATACTGCAGTTCCTTGTAGTTTATGATTATTTTAAAGTTTTAGAAGTCTATAAAATGATATGTGTACTTCAACTATGTATAAACAATTGTAATTTGATGTCTATCACTTGCTTATATAGCAATATTTGTTACACAGTAGGCACTTTATTAAAGAGGCTCTTTTATAAACTTTTATAAAGAGGCTCTCCTTTTTCCCCTTAACCTTATGGATATTATGAATCTTGTACCTGACCATGCTTCCTCCTTAGCTTGTGGTGTGAAGCAGCACCCCTGTTGACTCCGGTAAACGAGGTTATGCATTCCTGTATGTGCAGCTCACCTTTGGCCTTATTACTGTTCAATCTTCATTTTTCCTGTGCCTTACCTTTCTTAATCCTTAAATGTACCACTAATATATTGTACCATTAATACATTTAAGGATTAAGCTACAAGGATATTCATTATAAGGTGACTTATGTTAGCAAAAATTCAAAATCAACCTGAATATTCAAAACGGTAGTGATTAACTACCATAGATGCTATACCTCTCACATTACATATGTGCTTGGGTGTTGGGGTGGAGGGTACTGAGCAAGTGTTGATGGATTCCCATATTCTCCACCATGACTAGGCACCACAAGAGGACCCTTCCCTGTTTCTGCAGCAGATAGATCTTTCAGAGTTTAAGAGCACCCACTCTGCTTCAAGCGGACCCACAGAGTTCCATTTAAAGTAGATCTAATAAAGAAATGGCAGGCAGAATCACTTAATACGTTCAGCACTTGATTCTTCAAGTGACTATTAGCTGCTCTGTGTAAAGCCTACAGCAAATTCTTAATCTTCAACCAGCTTTCACCTGTCATCTAGCTGTTTTTTGCTTAGGGAATAAAAGCTGATGTTTGTGAGTAACTTAGCAAAATATAATTAGGAAGGAACTCTCTTTTAAAGGAGGTATATGACACGTTCCAAAATAAGTAGGTATCCCAGATTATAACTTGATTTTAAAAAATCAATTTTAGCAATTAGTCATAATATATTGTTACAGTTATTGATTGGACATTTTTTCTTCCATTGAAAAGTACTGTCATTGATAAAGAGATGAAGCTCATATTTCCTAAACCTTAATAGTGAAAAAAACATATGCAAATAAGTATGAAGATATTTTCTGTGGCTCTTGAATGGGATCAAGATATGTGTGTTCTGGTATATATGCTTAAAATCCTTCCACCTGGTCAAAATGCTTTCAAAAGGGAAAGAATAGCTGATGCCTCTTGTTCAGACTGGAAAGTATTGTGATTACACTGAAAAGCATGGCCCCTCTTGAAGTTTAGTTTTTTACTTCTTTTATTTGAGTATAAAGCAAAAAGGAGGTTTCTCTAAGATGTCCTAATAGAAGCTTTTGAATGATCTGCAGAGGTAGCATTGAGGTGAATGGAGTCCATCAAGATTTGCCAGAAGTATGAAATAATTGTCGAAAGGATTCCATTAGAGACGAAAGCTACCTAGACTAATAGAGACAGAAAAGGATGACCCTTTTCAGGCTCTTAACTCTCTCTAATGGATGGCCTTAAGTTGAAATCAAGACTCAACTGGATCATTGATTCTTAAGGAAAAAATATTGAGCATAGTGGTATATAAGCAAAAGCTGTAAAAGTGGTCAGATAGATTTATCTTTTAGTGATAGCTTGTAATGAAAGGTATATTTTTTACCTTTTTCTGCGCTCACAGGAATGGAGGCTAAACAATGTGATATATTCTCATAAAGTAAAACTTAGTTTTAATAAAGAAACAAAAGTCTTACTTTAACAAATACAACATGTTTCCGCTCAACAAAAAGGAATCTACAGAGTTTTTGGATAGGTGTCATTATGTGTTACCTACTAGATAACATGGAGTGTTTTTTGGCTGGTAATTGACCCATAGGTCAAATCCTGCACTTCCCTCTGAACGGATCATGGAAGTGCTACTCCTTCACAAGTTTTGGAGCTGTATTTTGCAGTGCATCTTCAGTAACCCACATGCAAAGCGCACACTCACATACAGACCAGGCATATCCATGCACAGGCACACATACCTGGCTAGGGTAAACAGGATCAAATCTCTGAAATTATCTAAAATTTCTTGTGTTTGTTGAAAACAGTGACTGTTGCCTTTGCCTTGGTTGTTCCAGAGCACTTCATTGCTGCTGGGTAGAAGTGTTCTGAGTGTCAAATTGGTAATTAAGTGGTTCATTATGGAAGAAAAATTGCTAATAATAAATAAATAAAATACTGCCATTGTCTGAGTGTAGGGTCAGCTGAAGTTATGGATCAAGGAGAGAAGCAAAATTGCAGATGAGGCATTTTGGTTGTCATTTACATTAATATTAGGTTGTTCCTGATGAAGAAGAAGTGGCCAGTAATATGAAGGTAGACGCAAAGAACTTACTTTTAGATCTCAAACATAGTACTAGGTTGAATTTTTTAAAAATCTGTATCATTTAAATGGGCATATCAGTACACTCAATATACTCATTAAAAACTAGATCATTAATAAATAAGATCAGTATTCAAATAGATATTCTGAGAGAGCATAGGAAAACCTATAGTACAGTTAATGAATCACCTTTCTTGAGAATATATATCATAGGTGTAATTTTGCACTTGAGGGTAGTAAATAATCCTATAATAATGACTCAGCAGATATTGGAAATACATTTCTATCAAAATTTTCTAATTTATCTCATTGAAAGCTACAAAGTTTTTAAATTCATTATTAAAGGTATTATTTTAATCAATAGATAAATATTGGTTAAATATATATACATACAACACTTATGTATATAAGCCGGATGAAGTCAAACATAGTTGGACTTTTACTAATAAAATAAAATGCTTTATGAAATATAAAACAATCTCTTTTAAATATAGTATGACCTAAATGCTACTCTCAGTTTTTCACCTTCAGAATAATTTTTTTGCCTCACCATGTTTTTGTATTATGTTTGTATGGGTGCAGTTTTAAAACAAACTTTTATATACATTGTTTTCAATTCTTTCTAAAATATTCTATGAATTAAATGAGACAAATATCATTACCTCCATTTTACAGAGGAGAACACTGGCTTAGAAGGCTCAAGTAAGTGACCCAAAGTCACACAGCAACCAAGTGGTGGAGCCTGGAGTGCAATCTGTCTTCTGATGACTTTAATAGTGATGACTTTAATAGATTTGATTAGTAACAGAGAGATGGAGGGACGCAGGAAAGGAGGAAGAGGGGGAAGGAAGAAGAGATAAACTGAAGGAAAAAATACTAAATTAATGGGTCCAGTTCCTACAGTACATGGGAAAACAATGACTGATGAATGTCTTACTGTTTGCTTATAAGATATTTTCCTGTTGAGACTCATTTGTGTGCTTTTCAGGCCACATGACACCTTTGTTCGAAAAAGAGACATTATATCACAAACAGTTAAGAATGTCATCCAACACAGTGTCAGCTAATGGAGACCAAGCTATTTGCAAGGGAACATCATCACAAGTGTGGCACTGGAGAACATGACATGAGTTGAAACCAACTAGGATGAAGAATACCAGCACTTGGTAGTTAGCAGATTTAGAATAAAGCTGTTGAAATAATATATATATTGATATTGGAAAATGAGGTTTATTATTGAATTTTTTTGTTCAGAAATCTCCTACATTTATATATACTATGTTATATCTAGAAAATGTATGCACAAACCTTTAAGTATGGAAAACGCAGTTATTTCCTGATTCTATATAATTTTTATAACAGTCACAGAATGAATGTGTTCCAAGAAACTATAGTAATTTATAATTACCTCTCCAGCATGGCTTGAAAGGTAAATAAATCAATGTGTGTGAAGCATCCTCTACAAATTTGAACTTTGCCATGAATGAGCGATCCAGCCTAAGTGCCCAGCAGCGTTATCTCCATCAACAGAGGAATTACTGAAGATTTTATTATATAAATGAGAACACTATTGAAATGCCTACTTAGTCCCCTATATTATAATGAGAATTTGTTTCATAGGGTTTTCCTCCCCCTTCGAATATGTTTGTAACTATAATTTGCTTGCAAGGTGAACTCTAATAGAGTCGGAGTATTTAAATATTATATAATTTGATTGTTGACAAAATTGATAAGGTACAAGGTTCATAATATCCACAAGGTTAAGGGAAAAAAAGAAAGCCTCTTTAATAAAGTGCCTACTGTGTAACAAACATTGCTCTCTAAGCAGGTATTGTTATTTTGGTTTTGCAGACATTACTGATAAATGATTTGGAAGGCAGAGTACTGGGGTATGAATGTTCTAGGAATGCTGAAATGTTTTCACTATGTATCAAACTATAAATTCCACTAATTACGCATTTATATTGCACTCTGGGCAAAAAATAAAGATTAGTTTTCTGAATATGTTTTCAGGTTCCAAGTAGCTATCATATGCTGAATGGATAGCTCAACTGTTCAGAAGTGAGTGTGCCCAAAATGATAAGAATTGCCAGGGCAGCAGGCCTACCCCATAAGAAACTTTTTTAACTGAAGGTGTTTTTAGTTTCCCCAGACATAGAAGGAAAAACAAAATAGAAATGGATAATGGTACACATTCTGATAGTCCAAGTGTCATGTCAGTCATTAAGTAACAATATTTATTTAACAGACTAAACCAAGCTCACCCTATGGATTAACTTTAGGGTATAATGTTATTATAGCTAGCTAGCTAGATAAAGATAATAAAAAGGAGAGAAAACTTTTGATTTTTTTTATTTCCAGGGCCAAGTGTTAAAAAATGTTGACATATTACTAGGTTAATTTGCCATTAAATATGGTCAAATATATTTAGAATCTATAGAAAATGTCTAATTGAGAAACTATTGAAGAAAATCTGCCTACTCAATCAACTGCTCCTAGGACATGGTTCAGGGCAAGCAGAGGAAGGAAGTAAAGTTTCTTTCAAAAGGTTCAGATGAATAGAGCTTGTTAGACCTCTGAATTGGGCTTGTTTCCTTTGAAATGAAAACCTCTGAATTGGACTTGTTTCCCTTAAAATGAAAAAAAAAAAGTCATTTTTTTTCAATTTTCATAAAGAGAAAATGTAATATTATCAATGATTTAGCAGGTTTGGAGATCTAAAGAAAGAGCTCATACTCAAGTTAATAGCTTTACTGGTAATACCTTTAGCTGAAGAAGTTTTAAATGTGATTTACGTGGAAAAAATCAGTTTTAGGTTTCAACATACATTTCAATCTGAAGCAGTTTGCAGAATCAAACTAAACATACTAGCAAAACATTTATTTGAGATCAGCATGTGCATTTGAAAATGATTTTCCTTTTAAAGGAGAAAAATAGCATCAACTTTTACTTGAAATTTTATTTTCATGTTATTATATCCTAGGTCTTTGCTTTAGTTATTGTTTTATTCTCTTTCACCTTGACCAAATAACTAATCTCATTTAGATTCTGTATGTTAGCGATCAATCCCTGCCTCCCTCCAAAACCCTTCCTGTATGTTAAGGGACTTCTTGATTGAAGTTATATAAACTCAACAGTCAGTTAACTGGATGCACCTTTCACTGCTCAACCTTTGTTTTGAGTTAATTAAAAAGCAACTAACATTCATTCTTTCATTTTGTTTGTCTTTTGAAAGAATCAGTTAAATAATATGTGCTTAACTGGAGATGAGAGGAAAGGATCTTACAATTATTGTGCAATAAAATCTCTGCTTTTTGTGTCAACAAAGATATAGGCTACATAAACATCAACATGAAAATACTTGAAATTTTATTTTAAATATTCATGTATAGAGATTGGGGCTGTCTTTGTCCTAAGAAAATGAATGAAAGACTTCTCATGGTAGATGAAAATCTTAAGTAAGACCTAGAATTTTTTATTTTTTCAGTTATACATATTAGCATTCAGTACATAAATGTTGGCCAGGCTATTCTCAAAAGAAAAGGAAAAAAAAAAAAAAGGATACTTTCCTCCTTATTTTCCAACAAGATGTCCAATTAAAGATTATGTACTGCATCTCAGGAAGAGGCAAACACCTGATGTCCTTTTGAGCTGGTTCAAAATGAAGCCAAAAACCCAGGAAAAAAAAGAAAGAAAGAAAAAAGCTCCACACTTGTTTTCAGACTGTTAAGTCTCTAATAATTAACCATTGTTTGAAACATTTAAACATTTTGTCACATATTTAAATTACAGATGGGCCAATGAGTCATTTTCTTTATAGCACATCACCCACTGTTTGTAAATTAGCCATGATCCACATAAGCTTGGAACAAATAGCCATGTGTGTATGGGATTTAGAAGAGGGAAGTTCTCATCTTTTGTTGTAGAGATTATTGCTTCTGTCTTACTTCATTCACTTGATTTCACACTTCAAACTGACTTTTTTTCCTTTTGTGATTTTCTGCCTGTTTCATAAATCTGAAAAGCAAATATTAATGTTTTAAATTAACATTTAATATCATATCTGGCATAACTTTACATGAAAATAAAATGATTATATATTAAAATCACTCTTGGAAAAGATAGCCAGAAAAGCAGAAACAAATTTTGTAAGTAATAACATTTTTAGGATGAAAATGTTCTGAGTCAGTAGAATAGCAAGAGTAAATTTGCTTACTGACATATAGCATTAAGGAATATTATGGAATTGTAAACTTTAACCTTAAAGATGACTCATTTCAACACCCTCATTTATAGGTAAAAAGCCCCAAACCCCTGGAGTTAGGTACCTTACCTAGAAATGATAATATAAGCAACTAGAAGGAGTTATCAATTCATTTATTCAACAAATATTGTTGGAAAACCTACCACAGGTTAAATATGGTGGCAGATCCCAAAGTGAAAAAGATCCATACCATGTTTGCTACTCATAATAAATTTATGATATATAGTAGAGTAGAAAAACATGCAGAAATAACTAAACTATGAAGAGAATATGGCATATCATAAAGTCGATTCAAGTAAAAGGAGTTATAGGATTCAAGAGAAAGAGCAAAGATTAGAACTCAGGAACTCGGGTCTGATTTCCCCCAGTTTATCTCTACCCCTCTAGAGTCTAAGATCCATGAAAGCAGGGACCTGGCTTATTGACTGTCATCTTCCCATGCCTGATAAAGTGCTTGGCACACAAACATTTCCCAGTGAATGAAGAAATGTCGGTTCTTTCCATACTATCACACTATCTCTTAAAAGTGGTAAATGTGTATGTTTCTCCTAGCAAACATTTATCCTCACAATTATGTGTTCTCTCATTGACTATGCTGTGTGTAATACATTCTGGTGATATGCGGGAGGCTAATATTCTTATTTTACTATAGTTAAGCATATTTAAGCAATAGGTAAAATATTCTCATATTTACCTTTCATCTTAAAGTGTATATTTTGCAAATTATGCATTCTATAGTATAGAGTTAAAAACATGAATGGAACCAATCATATTGTTTCTAACATACTCCTAGTACTTATAACATGTATATTTTAATATGTGACTTGGAAGATAGCATGCTTTTTAATAATAACACATATAAAAGAAATTTGGCCAGTTTCCATTGTGAAATGTTTCGCTTCTAGGGTAGAGGTTACAATTTAAATCCTTAAATACACATGCTCACAATGTAAAAACCTGGGAAGATTTCTAATAAGAAAAGTGGACATCATTATATGACCAACCAAGAAATCTCAATGCGTTTAATTATGATCTGTCTGGTTTAGAGGAGAAAAAGAGAGCAAAACGAAATGTCATCTATAGGTCATGTATTTATTTCAGTGCAAAAAGACTGGAGTTTTAAAGTGTGACAACCTGTTTGGGTCTTGTGTAAAACAAAATGAAGAACAGAAAGAATGATCACGTTAATTTCAGGCACAGCTACTTGTTCTAGCCAGAGTTATTTAAACACTAGTTTTCTTTCAGTCTTTCTTTACTATTGTGTAAATAGGATGTGCTTTAAAAATTTGTTTAGAAATTGGCATAAAAACCATTCACTTTACATATTACATTCCCTATTGAGGTATAAAGGAAGTTTTTTTTTTTTTTTTTTTTTTTTTGCCAAAAACAAAGCTGAACAGGGGCAATACCTAAAAGTCAGCTAGTTTAATAGTTTTATGTAGTATGTTATTTACATAAAAACGAAAACATTCAGATAGTGGCTTCTCTTTATTTTTCTTGGCTAATATTCAATTACATATATTCAGTATGTTAACGTTTGACAGTCATCAGCTAGAATTCATTGCTGAATTCTAAAAACATGGAATAACATGTAGTATATTTTGCCAAATTGGAATTCTGGGCATTTTTAATAAGTGGATTATTTATAGAAAATAAAATATTTTCCTGCCTTTACCCAGAAAGGGAAGAGATCACTAATTTAAACTGAGGAAAGGGTTAATTTGGATAATTGTAGATATCTTTGGTGTTCATACGTTGGGGCTTTCTTGAGTAACATGAATATGGGGGTTTAAGTATCAAAATTTAATATCCAAGTATCCATAGAAAATCTGACTGAGAACACAGATAAAGTATATATTTAAAATTAAGTAGATAATAGAGATATTATGACATTTCATTTTGAGAGATCCACACTTAAAAGTTATTCAGAGATGCCATATTATAAAATGTACTCCAGCTCTTTTTGGCATTTTCACTGTTTAAGTAAACAGATTCAATTTTTGAAATATGTAATTACACATGACCATCAGAAAAGTAGTCCTGTGTCATGAATTAAATAAGAGATTTGAGTCACTATGTACTTTAACGTATCCTAATGATAATTACAAGAATTTTTTTTGAAATAACATCAGATTTAATTAACTATAAATTAATTTTGGAACGTGAAAAGAAGTTATAAAGTTGTCCAGTGCTGGTAAAAACTGCTTTTTAATTTTAAGAAGGCCCCAATCAATGTAATGCCAAAATAAGTGTCCATAGTAATGGAGTTAAGCATTGTAAATTATGCTGATTTGTTTTATCATGCTGGTTGTGACTCAGTATTCAGCCTCTGGAGCCTAGAGACTGTGCAATAAGTAAAAATTATGTAATAAAACATAAAAATTCTGACCTAATATTACAGAAATAACTGTTTGACATTTTATAATTCTGTAAAGAAAATGCCACAAAATGCGTCTTCTGGTTACAAAACAAAAGTCTAATAAAATGTACCTTTGCATGCCTGACTTTGAAGTCTTTCCTTATAAATGGGCAATGCATTTTGCATTTTTTGGCCATTTTCCCCAAGTGCCTTTCAGTTGTAACAATCTGAGTTTAGTTTCCTAAGAAAGAATCTCCTCTTTCTCATTCGTCACATCTAAGAGGTTAGAGAGTATGTTTAAACAGATATATTTTCTTTTCGTCTAACCTTGTCTGGAAGATATAGGAAAACTAATTTGCCTTATTTACATATGGCACAATCTATCCAGTATTCAAGGGTTTGTCAGAAACAGGAACCTTGTGTATTTCCATGGTAACCGATGGCATGCTGACAGTATCTGGCTTGTTGCAGCTTCGTCTAGGCAGGCCAGCAATTAATCAGCCATCTACATGCACAAAATTCTTTGTGAGTGAATGGCAGCACGCCTCTGTAGTGCTGTCTGTGCTTTTACAATTTTGTATTCCTGCCGGGCAAAGTACTTTTTTGTCTCTTCTATTCATTTTCCATAGCTCCCCAAAATGTGTTAGAAAAGAGTATGAGGGGGTGGGGAGAAGGGTAACACAGGTACCTGTAATTTCAAAATGACCTTATTTCTTCTTAGCATCAAATATGCCAGGGTGTGTTTCTTCCTTTTATTCCATGCCTCATAGTGGGTTTGCCTTTTATTTTTTTCTGGGTTTTCTTGGGTTCATGCTAGATGGTCCCTTAATCTGTGTCTCAAGGTCTTTTATTGTTGGTGCAAGTAGGGCATACCTACCAAAGCAGATCTGTGCATAAATTATGGCTGGGCCTGTATCATGCAGTTTTGTAGTCTTGGAGTCCATTTACACCACTTATCTGGTTCTGTCTTCTCAGCTACGTGGAAGGTATATTATTGCCATTTTGCAGACTGAGACACAGAGAAATTAAATGATTCAGCTAGCTTTAAGTTTGGGGATGAAGCACTCCAGTGCTCTTACCACTGTGTCAACACAGAGAGGCTGGCAATCCCTTTTTATGTATGATGAGGTTTTAAGGTATAGAAATCGCTATTATTTCACATCAATATTCTGGCATTTTCTTTCTCAAAAAATAGTCCCATTGAATTTATTCAGCTGGGACCTTATACTGTCGAGGATCTGGACAAGAGCATGAGTAAGTTAACAGTTTGGGCCTTAGGTTGTTAGTAGAAAACTGTGTTTGAATTTTGCCTACAATTCTGACTATGTCACATCTAGGGAAGCCATCTAGCTTCTTTCTCTGTGAAAAGGGGGAATTGATTCGATTATCTTCAACAATCCACTCATCACAGAAATTCTGTGATTCTCCATGTTTTCTAGGACATTACTTTGGATAGTTAAAAGTAATCTGGATAGGTCAAAATTAAGATCCATAATTCGTTCGGTCTTTTGTCCTTGAAAGATGACAGAATAATTTGCATCGAATTGAATTGAATAAATTTATTTTCAAAAGGAAAAGAAAGATTTGACATCTGGGTGGCTGACAAATCTCAGAAGGTCAAAGCTCATTGAAATCAGATTTGGACATTTGCATTTCCACAGATTCCACATAGCAAAAATCCAGTTGCCTTCAAACTTCAGTTTAAACAAAATATCTTTTAAAACACTAGGTATATTGGAACCTAGATATATTAAGTTTCTGAAAAGTTTTGTGTATTGGAAGAAAAGTTTTTTGTCAGGGGAGTTTTAATATAAAAGAAAAGTAGCAAGAGCTGTTTATTTATAGATGAAAATGCATGTAATTTTGTTATTTACAAATCTAAAGTTACTGTATTTACTTTTTAAAAGTCATTTTATTAGTGTAGGGGATGTAAGTATAAATACAAATTTTATATACAACTGCCCTTTTCATAAGTTCACTTTTTCTTACATTTATTTATTCAAGGAAGAATTATTTATTATGTAATTTTTCTTTAAATTTGGAAAGTGAAAGGAGACCTCAGTTTGAAAGTAAATCCCATTTGGATAATATAAAAATAAGGATGCTCTTTCATACAAATATTTGCCACTCATTACTTCAACTCTGTTTCATTCATATTATGAATGATCAAGTCTGTAGTACAACTGTTTTCTCCAATTTTGTCTTTTTGTTAAAAA
>NW_016803343.1:1227041-1234420 GCF_001698545.2 Rhinopithecus bieti | reverse complement strand
CAAATCTAAAGTTACTGTATTTACTTTTTAAAAGTCATTTTATTAGTGTAGGGGATGTAAGTATAAATACAAATTTTATATACAACTGCCCTTTTCATAAGTTCACTTTTTCTTACATTTATTTATTCAAGGAAGAATTATTTATTATGTAATTTTTCTTTAAATTTGGAAAGTGAAAGGAGACCTCAGTTTGAAAGTAAATCCCATTTGGATAATATAAAATAAGGATGCTCTTTCATACAAATATTTGCCACTCATTACTTCAACTCTGTTTCATTCATATTATGAATGATCAAGTCTGTAGTACAACTGTTTTCTCCAATTTTGTCTTTTTGTTAAAAAAAAAAAAAGTTGAAGTGTGAGCACGAAGATTGTGTTTTTCTCGAACCAACGATTGTCCATCCTTTTGTAAGTGCTGACAAGAGCTTCATTTATTCTTCCATACTCAGTTTCTCTTACTTGTTTATGTGCTAACTATAATACTCTAGATAATGTTCTATTTAACATTTTAACCTATTTTAAAATACCCTATTTCCTTCAGGGTGCAATTAAATTTGTCAATAGTGTTCCAGAATAGAATGTTGTTTTTCTTACAATTAAGTCCTTTTTTCTTCCAATTTCTTTGGATATCTTGTGTTTATACAAGAAGTGTATCTATTTTTTTTAATATAGTGTGGCTCATAGTATGTGGTCTTTGTAATTTTTTGCTGCTGATAGAAGAACCAGGCAAAAACTTTCTCTACATGGAGAGTGTTACCATGAGCTTTTGTATATTCTCCTTCAATTTCTTCTTCTATTTCTCCTTCATATTGTCTTGGGTGTCTTTTATTTAAGAAGGTATTCTATCACACCATTCACTTAGTCATTCAACAAGTATTTATTGAACTCCATTATTTGGATATTTGGGAATCCACCAACACCACTACCACTCAACAATAATCCAGTATACGAAAAATCTTCTCTATGGTAGAAATTATTCTTATTCGTATCTAACTTGAATATAACAGATTTGAAAATATGTAGCAGTTAATTACTTTCAGATGTAACTTTATATCTACTAAACCTTTTTCATTTTCTAGACTATAAAGTGAGAATAATAGCACTTAATTCATAGTTTTGTTAGGATTAAAGTGTGTAATGCACCTTGCAGATTTACATACTCAAAAATGATAGGCTACTAGCACTTAAGTAGCCAATTCATAGAAACAGGAAGCAGAATGGTGGTTACTAGCATCTGGGAGGAGGGGAGAATGAGCAGTGACTGCTTAATGGTACAAGATCTCTTTTGGGGTGATTAAAACCATTAAAATGTACACTTTAAAGGGACAGATTTATGGTATTTGAATTATATCTCCATAAAGCTATTTTTAAAGCTAACATTAAAGCTTGGAAAATTTTACACAAAATTCCAGATTGACTTCTCTTGAAAAAGCCTATAGTCTGACACTGCTAGCCACATGGTCTCTCATGGGGTCCTTCATGTTTAAGGAGTACGAAGTTTCAAATTTGCAAGATAAAATGTTCTAGAGATCTGTTTCACAGTAATGTAAATATACTTAGCACTAATGAACTACACACTTAAAAATGATTAAGATGATAAATTTTTTGTTAGGGATTTTTTACTACAATAAAAAAATACATAGAAGTAGTTGTTCAAAAAATGGTAGAAGTGTTTGTTGATAATGTTGTTATGAATACTTTTCTAATTATTATCTCTGTCACTATTCTTATTAGCTTGGAAGTCCTTAGTTTATTGTGATGGTTAAGTAAAGACAGAAAACTCTGGATTAGTAGAACTTGATAATGATATATATTAGATCAAACCATATACAATCATGATATTCCATTACTTTTGACCTACAAAAATGGTAATTTTATATTACTTAATATAGCACTTGTGAAAATAGCTTAATGTAACTAGAGTATGGCTTATTGATTTGCTTTTGGATACCTTAAAATTTAGTGTAAAGTATACTTTCTTTTAGCTTCTTTATCCCCACTTCAGGGCCAATATATAACATTTAATTTCTGGCTGTTCCATTTGCTGGTTGTGTGATCTTCAGCCTCAGTTTTCTTATCTGTAAAAAGAAGAAGATAAATAGAATTGTGGTCAAGCTTTACTTGATTGATGGATTTACTGTTGTGAATAGTTTGCATAATCCTTTTTCCTATACATTGTTGATGTGGGGAGGGGAAAGGCGTAGAAAGAGGAGAATATTTTAGGAAACAAAAGTACATCCATCTTTCCTCAGAATATTTCTCCCACTTTTATTCCATTCCCTCTACCTATCTCCCTGACCCCAGAGTCAGGCTCATCCTACATATGGGGCAGAATTCACCTTCCTCCCACCTGATTCTTTGTCATGCTCCCAGGGTCCAAGCAGGAGGGTGATTAGAAGGGGCAGTGCAGGGAGTTCCCATGACCTGGGTATAGGTTCCAGCCTTAACATCACTAGTAATCTTGGTCAGCCATTGCCCTTTTGAAGAGTATGGAGAAGATCAGGGGTTTCTCAAACCTCCAGGTTTTAACCAGTCTAAGATGAAATGAGGAAAATAAAGACAGTATTTATGTAGCTATAACATTTTAATCTGTTTTATATTTGTAGCTATATCTATATTGCTGTAAAGTTATACTAGTCCTTCCTTAACAAAGGCTGTTCTTCATACTAAGATGATGTTTTTCTACCTTCTTTGTTTTTGCTTTCCAAATGTCTTCTCATTTATGAAGTAACAGGCAAATGGATTATGGGTTTTATGTAACAACCTCGCTTAGCAAAATTGTAACCCTCCATCTTCCTCCATGAAAGTTGTACTGCCTTGTAAAAGATGAAAGTTAGAACCTTATGGATTCATTAACTCTAAAGATTTTCCTCAGTTTAACATTCTATTATTTGGACAATTCATTTAAACTGTAGATCCTTAAGTGATTTCTCGGCCTGAGGGTCAGAGAGGTTTCATGGTCTCAATGAAATCAGCATTTTTTACACGTTTCGTCCCCAAACATCTTTGCTTCACCAGTATAGAAGTATAGTAAACTTTTGAGAAAGATAAATTTTCCTTTTGCAAGTTGGGTTCTTTGCATATCATAGTAAGTATAAGAAATATGTCAGGTTAGAGAGGGGAACACATTACATAGAGTAATATAAACAGAAAAAAATGCATAATCACTTACTGTATTTTATTTTCTCCACACAATGCATAATAGCTGGGGTTTTCTTTCATGACAGTTATAACTGGAATTATGCCTTTACTAGTTGTTTGGTTATGGGTTTAGTGTCTCTCCTCCTTGCAAGATTTTAAGCTTCATGAGGAAGATGATGATGTTTCACTCACCATAGTGTGGCTGGCATCTAGTTCACATTCTGCAAATATGAATACAGTGACATGTGCCATAAGAGAAGGGAGGACCTAAAGATGTACAGCAAAATCAAGGAAAACCTTTCAGAAGAAATGGCAGATAAGGTATCCTTAAATGGTGGCCAGTATTTCAGCAAACAGATATGAAAGATTACATGGTACAAACTATAATTACACAACAGAGTACATTTCATTGTATTCTACTCCTTTAAAAGTTGGTAATCTCTGTATATAAGATAACTTCTAAATAACCTTTTAAAAATTATGATTAGTTAGATCTGCATACCCTAAAGCCAGTCTAAAAACGTAGCACATAGGAAGGACTGGGAAGTCTTTTCTACTAAAGGATGTAAAGAGTTAAACATTATTCCAAGAGTGTTAGCTTGAGAGACCAACAGCCACAACCTCATTGTGATTAAAAAAAAAAAAAAAAAAAAAAGCAAGAGAAAGGCTTGAGTGAGAGATAAGAAGCTCTGTTTCCATCTACCTGCAAGGTAATTGATGAGTTGGCAAACTTAGAGACAAATCATAGGCATGAGGCAGTGTGCTGTGTAAAATAAGCTTTGATTTTAAGTGAATTTGTGTTTTTCCCTCAGCTCTACCACTTACTAGCTGGTGACTTAGGGCAAATTAGTTAAACTTACTAAACCTCAGTTTTTTCTTTAGTAAAATGAAGAAAATAAAACTCCATAGAATTTTTGTGATGATAGATAAAATTATGTAAAAGGGACTAGCACAAAATCTAAACCAGTAAATATTAAGGAAACACTCATTTCCCTCCACCTTTTTATTGTCTATTTGGTCTACTTTAGGTCTTGAGTTCTGCTCCTTTGCAGGAAGATACATATTCCTTAGAACCACATAGGCTCTTTGTATATCCCCAAGTCTGGAAGCAAATATTTAAATACAAAAGTGTCCAGGCACGGTGGCTCATGCCTGTAATCCCAGCACTTTGGAGGCCGAGGTGGGCGAATCACTTGAGGTCAGGAGTTTGAAACCAGCCTGGCCAACACGGTGAAACCCTTTCTCTACTAAAAATACAAAAGTTACCTGGGTGTGGTGGTGCACACCTGTAATCCCAGCTACTCGGGAGGCTGAGGCAGGAGAATCACTTGAACCCAGGAGGCAGAGGTTGCAGTGAGCCAAAATGGCGCCACTGAGCTCCAGCCTGGGTGATGGAGTGAGACTCCATTTCAAAAGCAAGGAAAGATGAAAGAAAGAGAGAGAGAAAGAGAAAAAGAGAGAAATAGAGAAAGAGAGAGAGAGGAAGGAAGAAGGAAGGAAGGAAGGAAGGAAGGAAGGAAGGAAGGAAGGAAGGAAGGAAGGAAGGAAGGAAGGAGGCAAGGAACCGCATGAGTCTAACAGTAGCACCAAGTTAGTTTAATCTGCAGAATTGAACCTTGAAAATCAAAGCTTGGAATCTTCACT
Source organism: Rhinopithecus bieti (assembly GCF_001698545.2). Classification (NCBI taxonomy): domain Eukaryota; kingdom Metazoa; phylum Chordata; class Mammalia; order Primates; family Cercopithecidae; genus Rhinopithecus; species Rhinopithecus bieti. Next base: position 1,229,635 of record NW_016803343.1, on the reverse strand, counting down.
TTTGTAAAATGTCTAAAACAACTTATCCATGTACTCTACCTTCTCTGTTCTTTCTTCAACTTGAAAGAAAATTAAACGTCAGATTTACAGCTCAGATTCAGGTTACTTTATATCAAATTCTCTATGTAGACAAATCCAGCCAGGTCCTGCTATGCTGGAGCAGCTTTCACTGTGGCAGGAGGTGGTGGAAGTATTATGGAAGTTACTGCTTATCACTGAGTGCTGAGAAGCAGCATGCTCCGCCATTCTCACTACCAAACTTGCAGTCAGAAGAACTCTGCCTGAGCCCCTAGTCTGCTGCTTCCTAGCTTATTGATCCAGAACAGGACCTATTAACTTTCTCAGTCACCAAAAGAAAAAGCTTGCCCCTTGAATAGTTCTGACCTAAAGTAAATACTCAGTAAGGGTTCACTAAATGAAGAAATGTTACAGAAAGTGACATCAGTAATTATGTTCTATGTATTTGTGCTGTGGTCCCTTAAAACTGTGGATGTAAGTCCACAGTCTATATCAAGTCAAATTTAGTTAAGTTAGCCCACACCATTTAGCCAGGAATGTATGTGCTCCTGTTACAAAATGAAAGTAACTGGCCTAGAAGCCTGACACATCACTTGTCATCTTTAATGTCCCTTCATCATACAATTCCTCGATGGCTTCATATATCACCTGTCAGGTAATCTTCCAGAGAAGCTTGACTTTAACAATTTGTTCTGTGGTTCAAATGATGAATGAGATGGGTTAGATCATTTAATTCACTATATGGCACCCAAATGTTAAAGCTAAGGAAAAGAATGTCTGACAAATTGTTTGTTGTCATTAAGGTTTATTTCTCATATGCCTTTGATGGTTCCCCTCACCTCATTATTGTCCAACACACAAAGCTAACTATTATAAGGAAGACAGTACTTAATAGATGCTAGACAAATGATAGTTGGAGCTGTCTGGTGCATTACCTGATAAGTGAGAGCCAAATTATAATGTCATTAGATGGAATGCCTCAAGTTATTATAAAGTTGTGCTTCCCACAATGTCCTTGCTTTATCCTCAGCATGGTTCTTCCTGGCATCCGTTTTCACTCAGCAGCTGCCTTATTTCCAGAACAGCTGAGATCAAGTGTTGAATCCTCTGTTATGATGCCAATTTTAAAATGTCCAACCAATACTGAGAATGTGTGTTTTGAGTATTAATATCATACAAACATAAACTTTAAGAAAATAAAATGACATATTTTACAAATACAGTCTTTAAAATTTGTAACAATACAATTAAAAACTTTGTATAATTCACAGAAAGATTGGGTATATAGAACCATAAGTCCCCATTTACACTATCTTTTCCTCCAGGCACAAATTCCCTTCTTAGATTGTTCGTATGATCCATTTCCTACCCAGTCCTTACAACATATTGACACTCAGTTAATAATTCAAGATGAATGAATGAATGAAGTTATGAATGAGAGGAAGTACATTCAAATGTACAGATAGAAACATACTAGAAGCATGTTATTGTAAAATATTTTGTGGACACGTTGATTGTAAAGAAAATTAATTTCACTTCATCCACAAGGAAGTTAGGATTTCTTGGCATTTGTGTTTGCAACAAACAAATAATCATGATTATTATTTAAAATAGCTCCATGAGTTCACTTAATGTTTGTCAGATTTTAACAATACCTGACAAACAGAGCTCTGTATTTATTCATGCATATGAAGAGCAAGCTTCATTATTTTTTGGTATTGGGTAGGTCAACCTGCAGACTCACTCATTCAGTGACCATAAATGCTGTATAATGCATTAATGACTCCTTAAGTAGAGCTCACAAAACTACCACTCCAGTTTCTTGTACTAAGTAGCATATTTCAAATACAATTTTTCTGTTTCACTGGTTGTGAATACTACTAAATCAGATATTATCTGGATTTAAATCCTGGCTCTACCAATTACACACTTCTTCAACTCTATGGCTCATTTCTTCATCTTTAAAATGAGAATAAAAATCATACCATCGAAGAGTTGTTATGAAAATTGTTTGCCTGTAAAGAATTTAGAACAGTGTCTGACACTTAGTAGGTATTCAGTAAATGTTAGCTAATATTGTAGAGTTGTAATTAATTTTAGTCTTATTTATTTTCCAAAGCGATGAAGCAGGAAGGGTTAAAGGCCCCTACTTCACCTTAGGTCCTCCCTGGCCCCTAAGCCAATGTAATCCAAAAGAAATATAGGAGCCACATGTGTAACTTAAAATATTTTAATAGTGGCATTAAAAAGGTAAAAAAAGCAGATACAATTAATTTTGATAATATACTTTCTTTAACCCTGTGTATTCAAGAATAGTATCATTTTAACATGTATCCAACATAAACAATTGAGTAAGGTATTGTACATTCTTTTTTTGTTACTAAGGCTTCAAAATCGGGTGTATATTCTATACTTTTAGCACATCTTAATTTGGGAGCTGAGTTTTGATTAGGAAGAGTTGGTTTAGATTACAAAAAATTTACAGTTGAACAAATGAACACACATCCAAGTTATTTCAAAGATATTTAGAAGTTTTTTAATTAAATCTAGTTCTTTTTTTTTTTTTTTTTTTTTTT
>NW_016803343.1:1180357-1226264 GCF_001698545.2 Rhinopithecus bieti | reverse complement strand
ATTCTCCTACCTAGTCCTCCCGAGAAGCTGGCAATATAGGCGCCCGCAAGCCCGCCTGGCTAGTTTTTTTGTATTTTTTAGTAGAGACGGGGTTTCACCATGTTAGCCAGGATGGTCTCGATCTCCTGACCTCGTGATCCGCCCGCCTCGGCCTCCCAAAGTGCTGGGATTACAGGCTTGAGCCACCGCGCCCGGCCTAAATCTAGTTCTTAAATTTAAATTTGAATTAATAAACTCCGTTTCTCTGTCCCACTAGTCATATTTCAAGTTCACGATAGTTCCATATGGCTAGCACCACCCAAATTAAACAGCACAATCCTCAGCAATCTCAAGTTGAACACACCCAAGACCCTGCCCCTCCACCCATCATAAAACTGAACTGTATTTTAAGCTCCAGTGTTAGGATACAGGAGGTTTGAGCAGGATGGTACAAAGAGAAGAGGCTGAGTCTACATGACATACTAAATCTGCTATAAAAGTGAAGAAACAATGGTGAAATTGGTGGTAAGGGATTAAGTAAGCCAAAACATATCCATGGAAATAGAAGCTTCAGCCATGCATGGCCCTACAGATTGCTCGGTCCCCTCTGTGCCTGTTTCTACACTACTCACTCCCTCACTCCTGATGTTTTTTTTGTTTTGTTTTGTTTTGTTTTTGAGACGGAGTCTCGCTCTGTCGCACAGACTGGAGTGCAGTGGTGTGATCTCAGCTCACTGCAAGCTCCACCTCCCGGGTTCACACCATTCTCCTGCCTCAGCCTCCTGAGTAGCTGGGACTACAGGCACTCACCACCTTGCCCGGCTAATTTTTTATATTTTTAGTAAAGACGGGGTTTCACCGTGTTAGCCAGGATGGTCTCGACACTCCTGATGGTTTCTAATGGGCCTGTTGACCTGTAGTTAAAATTCTCAGGAAGATACCACAAACCATATTAGCACTGTTTTAAATCTATGATCAATAAATACGAATCTTCAGGCTTGAGAATGAGTGTTCCTTAGAACCAAAGTTGACTGAATCAGAGAGTTTATTTATTGGTCTACTTTTACTGAGTATATTCCACTAAAAAAATTTAACTTTACAATATAAATCTTTAAAAAACAGGTTTAACCACCAAGCTTATTTATTCCTTCCACAACTATTTGGTAAGTACCTACTTTGTTGCAGTCTCTCCATTAACTAATCAAGACACAAAGGTGAACTGTAATAAACAAATCTTTTTCCTCATATAGCAGTGTCTGGTGGGGCTATAGACTGGTAAATATACAACTGCATTTCAAGGTGACATGTCTTGGCAATATGGAGACTATTCAGGCACAGAGAAAAGATGCCTATGCCTGAGATGAGGCACTGAGAGAGGGAGTCAGAAAGACTTTCAGGAGGAAGTACTGTCTAAATCGAGAGAGGAAGAGAAGCAAAGAATTATTCAGGGAATAAACTTTCTTTTTTACAAAAAAGGACTAGAATGTCAATGTCTGGGGAAATGGCGAAGAGAAGAATTCAATGTGCAAGAAAAGTTCAATGTCGCTGAATGGCTGAACTATTAGGATCAGGGTTAGTCAGAGAGGTTAGGCTGGGGAAGTAAGCAGAAGTGAAATTATCCAGAGCCTTGTGAGCACATTGGAGAACCAGTGAACAGTTGAAAAAAGCATGATCAAATTTACATCTAAGAACCATCATAGTGGTTGTCATGTGGATGATGGAGTAAACAGGACAAGAGGCAGAGAAGCTTGGTAAAATACAGTGACACTGTAATCTAGGTAAGAGATGAGAGTGGTCTGAACCAAAACTTTGGCAGTAGGGTTGGAAAGAAGCCTATGACTGGAGGGAGATTTAGAACATACAATTTACAAGATTTGGCAATAGACTCAGGGATAGTGGGATGGGCAGCAGAGCCCAAGTTTCTGGCTTGGTAGTGTTTCCATTCATTTGATCAGGGAAGAGAGGAGATTGAATTGTTTGGGGAGAACAATTCAGATTTAGGCATGTTGTACTGAGAGATGTTTCAGATAAACTAGTATCAATTTCCACTTGGCAGGTGTGTTAGACCATTATGCATTGCTATAGAGGAATACCTGATGCTGGGTAATTTATGAAGGAAAGAAGTTTCATTGGTTCCTGGTTCTGCAGGCTATGGAAGCATGGCTCCAGCATCTGCTTCTGGCGAGGGTCTCAGGAAGTGTACGATCATGGTGAAAGGCAAAAGGAGAGCAGGCAATGTCACATGGCAAAAGAGTGAGGGGGGAAGTGCCACACTCTTTGAACAACGAGATTTTGCATGAACTCAGAGTGAGAACTCATTCATTACCAAGAGGATGGCACAAAGCCATTCGTTAGGGATGTGTTCCTATGATCCAATACCTCCACTGGGCCCCACCTCCAATATTAGAGGTCACATTTCAACATGAGATTTGGAGGGGACAGACATTCAAACCATGCAGGAGGTATATATCTACATGTCTGAAGCCCTGGTAAAAAAAAAAAAAATCAGACTCAGATGGAATTCTTGGAATTGTCAGCATGTAGAAAGTAACTGAAACAGTGGTAATGTGGGTAATGTGTGAGGACACCAGGGGGAGAGTATAAAGAGAAAGAGATCAAAGGCCAGGAGAAACCCCTAGGGAATGCCAATCTATATGGGACGGACAAAGGAAGAAAAGTCTGCAAAGGAGATGGGTAGCCAAGGAGATAAGTGGACAATCAGAAACAGAGTGTCAAGAAAGCCAAAGGACAAAAGTATTCCAAGCAGGAAGGAGTGATTAATAGCTTCAGAAACAAGATGGTTAGTGACCTTGGTAAGGCTGATTTCAGTGATTGGGTCAAAAACCAGAATGTAGTGGGTGGATGAGAAAGTAGGAGATGAAAAAAATTGAATTTCTTGTTTTCTTGTCTAAATTTCTCATGTAAATTTTCAACCAAAAATCAGTGTAGGAAGGGAGAATATTGTTTTTTATGCAGATGTTGACAGCAACTCTTAGTATCACATTTCTGACCTCAGCCAAGTGTTGTTGGCCCTCCATGTCCATTGGTTCTGCACTCATAAATTCAACCAACCAGACTGAAAATATCTTAAATTATATATATAATACAACAATAAAAAATACAAAATTTTAAAAATACAGTAGAGCAACCATTTACATAGCATATGCATTGTATTAGGTATTATAAATAATTTAGAGATGATTAAAAGTATACAGGAGGATATGCATAGACTATGCAAATACTATGCCATTGTATACAATGGACATGATTACCCATGGATTTTGGTATCTGATGGGGGTCCTGGAACCAATCCCCCACAGATACGAAGGGACAACTGCATTCGTTTAGAGCAGTCATTAAAGTCTAATGTAGATACCAAGGCTTTGTTTAGTCATTCTGTTATCAGTGCTGAATGTGAAGAGATGAGAAGACTGGTAGTAAATCTAGGTTCTTGGAAACCCCAAACTAGGAATGGAGAGTAAAATTCTTCAGTATTCCTGTATTTCCCTACGGGAGTAGAAATTCTCTCATAGGGAAATCCCTGGTACTTTCCCCCTTTCCTTCCTTACGTCCTTCCTTCCTTCCTTCCTTCCTTCCTTCCTTCCTTCCTTCCTTCCTTCCTTCCCTTCCTTCCTTCCTTCTTCTCTCTCTGTTTCTTTCTTCCTTTCTTCCTTTCTTTTCCTTCTATTCCTTCTTTCCTTCCTTCTCTCCCTCCCCCCTCTCTCTCTCTCTCTCTGCTCCTTCCTTCTTTCCTTCCTGTCCTTCCTCCTCCTTCCTTTCTCTCCCTTCTCTCCCCTCTTTCTTTCTTCTTTCTTTCTTTCTTTCTTTCTTTCTTTTCTTCTTTCTTTCTTTCTTTCTTTCTTTCTTTCTTTCTTTCTTTCTTTCTTTCTTTCATTCTTTCTTTCTTTTCTTTGGAGTTCCTGTTCTTGTTGCCCAGGCTGGAGTGCGATGGCGTGATCTCGGCTCACCGCAACCTCCGCCTCCCGAGTTCAAGCGATTCTCGTGCCTCAGCCTCCCAAGTAGCTGGGATTACATGCATGTGCCACCACACCTGGCTAATTTTATATTTTTAGTAGAGATGGGGTTTCTCCATGTTGGTCAGGCTGATCTCGAACTCCCAACCTCAGGTGATATGCCCGTCTCAGTCACCCAAAGTGCTGGTCCCCCTTTCTTAGGATTCCCTCTTTTCACCATAGGCATTCTCCTTTTATTTTTCCTTTGTAAAATTCCTTGTTAAAATGTAAGGCCTTTGGAAGTTCTTAGCATCTTAATTAAAAGTTAAGTTTCATTAGAGCAAATAAGAGATGGAATAGAGACCAGAGGAGGAAAGGGCAAGGGCAGAGGCAAATGGCTACAAAATACGACTTTCTTTTACTGAACAATTTTAGTGTCAGTTGTCTACCAGTCTCACCGATACACCAGTTATACCTATTGAAAGTCACATGAAAGTCACTTTTGTCACATACTCAGTTACCCCGATTGCCATCCACTGGTAAGCATACGTAGAAAAAGAATCAATCTGATAAATGGACACATTGCCAGGGGGCATTTCTAAGAAGTACTGTTTTAAGGACAGATGTAGAAAAAACTTGGAGGTTCACTTACAATTTTTTTGAAACTAGAATTCAGCTAGAAAATTGTATAATGCATGGATATATGAATAGGTGGATGGATGGATGGATGGATGGATGGATGGATGGACGGACGGACGGACGGACGGACGGATGGATGGATGGATGGATGTTGAATAGGTGGGTGAGAAGAAGAAATAATGGAAACAAGGAAGGAAAAAAGGAAGGAAAGGAAGAAGGAAGGAAGGAAAGGAAGAAGGGAGGGAGGAAGGAAGGAAGGAAGGTAGGTGAGCAGGGCTCAAAAGAGGCCCTGTGGTCATTATTATTGTTGTTGATGATGTTTTAACATTTGAACTTATTACATGTCATTCACATTTATGGTGGGAAAAGCACAGGTCTAGGAATTAGATGACTATTACCTCCAGTTTTGTGTTCTTAGAAAATTCACTTTCATTATCTGAGCCTCATTATTTCATCTGTCAAGTGGCATTATACTATGCACATTACAAGGATGTTATAAGCATAATACATCTTTTATGTAAGGATCATGTATGTAAATTACGATGCACTATACATGCATTAGTTATTATTCTGCATCTGAGGACAGTTTAACTTCCTAGAAGGAGGATTGCTCAGATATAACCTATTGTGAACAAGTGTGAGAACTTTTAATACACTAATAGCCTTAGACTTCAAATCCTGGAGAGCTTATTAGTGTTCATTAGTGCCCATGTAGTAAGTCCTCACTAACTCCTTTGAGCATTTTGTATGCTATAGTACTCTTTTTTAGTATTGTTTTTAGTTATTTCTTCCTTACTTTCCTCAGAAATGCCCACTTTTTCTCTTGCAAGTGCTTCCTCCATGCTTAACTCTTCCATTTTATAAAGTAAATAATCTTACCCACTTCCACCCACTGGCATACTTTTAAATCACTGCTAATACTTGAGCATAGTTTTATGCTTCTACTTACTCTTGGGAACACTATGACAAACCTACTCTGAGTGCTAATTAGGACCAACTTGAGCATTCGTAAGCAGTCCTTTAACTGTTTTCTTTGAAACGGTTCCAGTTAGTACTTTTAAATGAACTTCAGAAAAGAACTCAAATTAATTTGCCTCTCAATGTCCTATGGTTCAGACATTGGATTTTTTTCCCCCTAGTGACTTCTGGTTAGCAATCAAAGAGCTGCTTTTCTACATGAAGATTTTAACTCAACTTTCTGGGAGTGGAAAGACTCAATCATTTCTTCAAAATCTATAACTGTTTTTTTGTCTTTTACATTTTTAGCTTTCCCAAAATGCTCTCCCTGCTCACTGAAGCTGCCTCCTGTTCCATTTAAGTTCTGCCTTGACGATGACATTTCTTATGAGGAGCCTTACCAAAACGTCTAAGACAGGAGGACTTCTGTGGGGATTAATTTGTTCATACAATTATGATTGGCTACATACTTTGTGGGTTCCTGGGCAAAATGCAAATGCAGGTATCTTTGTTTATTAAAAAATTACTAAGAGTTTCAAGGTGGCAACAACAAAACATCAAATATGGGGCCTATGCAGCTGCACAGATTACACACCCATGAAGTTAGCCCTATGTATCACTGTGTGTTGATACAAACTTTGCCATCATGGACTTCACATTTTAAAATACATATATGCCTTTGATAATTTCTGCAATAGGCTCCTACTAGATATGCAAACTCAGTCTACTTCGCAACTTTTTCACTCAGTTATTTCACCATTATGTGAATTTTCTGACACCTTTATTTTCGTCAATGCTTATCTTAGCTTTGGGTTATGAGATTAATTGGAACATTTAAGAGAAGTTGAATTTACATATAGTCATATTTTAGTAATAGCATCAAACCATAAATTGCATTTATTATAGATTCATTGGTTAACACAAGTACATCTATAATGTTGAGAGTTTTTACAGTCCAAAAACACTAGAGCAGCATAAACATGAGAGAGTATACCATCTGGTAAAACCCCAAAAGCATTTCTTGCATGTTTGAGGGCAACTTACAGTATCTCAATTGATTGTAAAATATATTTAATGCTAAATTTGATGGTATCATTACAGTGCCTTGGATTCTTACATGCATATTTTCAGACCTTCTCCTCCACCACCTGGGCTTGCCACCACTTAGCCCAGCAGGAAGCTGAGTTTCTAGGCTTATCTGCTAGGGGTGTTGATTTTGCTGTATGTGGCCAATTATCTTGACCTTTATGATGGATGAAGCCAAGTCTCCCTCCCGTTTATATCTCTTTCTCGGAATCGTAGCACATTGCGGTCTTGTCAGTTTGTGGTCTTGTCTTTCACTCCCCAGCAATGCACATCTTGAGATACTGTGATTAGCATCCCTAATTCCTAAAAATTGACTTGCCTTGTTATAACTAGAGAGCTGTCGCCTAAAATACTTCCACCTACTGTTCAAAAGGGTATTATTTTAGTGCCCTGGGGATAGGAAAAGTTTTCAACCCACCAGTGCAGGGATTAGTTTTATTTTAAAGTATTTGAAGTGTGTTAGATAAGTTAGCTAAGAATGATCCAAGTTCAGTTGCTTCCCAAGAGCCTTTAAAGATGTGCTGCAAGTCCTTATCTGATAACAATCTGTAAAAATGCTTACATTATATATATATTTGAGCATCAAGATCTACCTCTTTCGTATGTAAGGGAAAATTAAGGCACTTTCTGCATCAACCAAATACAGGGGATGATTTCATTTGGATAAATAGCTTTCTCTTCAAATAGGATTTCTGACTAAATTATCTGGATTTAATCATATGTCTATTGAATAGCATGTGTACCTTTCCTTGTTTTTCATATCTATGTACACTAAGCAAATAAAGGCATTTCTCTTTTTATTAATTGAATGTTCACAATTGCCTGTAAAACTTTTAGAAAGATACCTAATTTTGTGATTCACTTAAAGTTAAGTTAAAGTTTTATCTCTAAAAGACTAAAAGAGCATCATCTCCTCCAATGACTTCTATTCATCAACTTCTTGGCGGGTTTAACCAGCCAGACTGGTTTATATGTTTAGACACAGTCTGAGTCACATAGTTAGTATAAATAGTTTTTTTTCCACATTAAATTACTGTTTCACTTTTGATTAAACTAACTGGACTTTTCAGTAGTAATTTGGAAATGGTGTATTTTCTGTTTTGTTTATGAAAATGTGCAATGATGTCACATGTTCAGGATATGTGACAAAACATGTATTCTCATTTTCCTTCATGCTTCTTCACCTGGACAGGAAAGGGTAACGTGATGTCCCCTTGATGGCAACAGCATTGATTAGAGCTGGTATCAGAGAGCTTCCATCTTTTTTATGACTGTGACTGCCCTTGCCAAGTCCCATTTTTCAGAGGGAGAAACTTAGACATAGAAAAAACAAAACTATATTGTTAAGTCAAACAGCCTAGTCAAATAGCTGTTCCACTTCTATGAGTTTCCAAAATGTTCTCCTATTCATTCTGTTGGTGGTGGCTCACAATTGTACCTACATCTCTTCACCATTTCATGTGAAATAGAGCTCTTAGGCGATACAGTTGAGAAGTCAGGTGTCATGAGTTTAGCATGTTCAAGGCATAGTTACTAGTCTTCCTTTACAGACAAGTGATTGGTACATGTTGGTTAGAGAAGACTGATTTTTTCTAGAGTTTATCACTCTAGAAGAAGCCATGCACTTAGAGAAGTAGTTATTGTGATTGCATTACTCGAGGTTTGCTTGAGGAAGAGAGCTCTTAATTAGATTCTGAACAGTTAACAAAGAATGCAACAGTGAAGCCAAAGGCATTGGTAGCTCAGCCTCAGAACCACTGACTTTTTAGACCAGATAAGTCTTTGTTCTGAGGGGCTGGTCTGTGTATCACGGAATGTTCAGCAGCATCTCTGGCTTTACCCAATAGATGCTAGTAGTCTACCCGCTCCTGGTTGTAACAACCAAAGATCTCCAGAGATTGCCAGGTATAAAAAATCACCCTGACTTGGGAACCACTGGTGTAGGTCTTTTTAGTACGAAAAGCACTTTGACCTTTTCAACAACTGTATTAGGGATTTTTTAAATCTCTGTTTTACAAAAGAGACGCTGAGGCTCAGAAAAGTAAAACGACTTGCCTAATATCTCACAAGTAGTAATTGGAACCAGAAATCAAACTTATGCAGGTCTTCTAAAGCCATATCAGGTGTTCTTTTCATTACACCACTAAAGAAACAGATACTCTCTCACTGACCCAAACTACTACTTCTTCTCTCCCTGTTTCTTCTGCTGTTATTTGGGTTTTCTGGGCTTTACATACATATTATTGAGCCAAAATAATTCTCAGCACCCCAGAGGTCACTTAGTGTTCAGCATTTTAGTGAAACATCAATTTCTTATTTGGTCTTTCATCCCAATAGCTCCACCATTTGATACGTTGACAATAAATCCAGTACAGTACCATCTGCAGAATTTTAAAAAAATCTTAGATTTCATTAAGGTGAAGAAATTACTGTAGTAAGGTTATAGATCTAAATTTATTTTTAACTTAAACTTTCTTAACACATCAAATCCACATTAACAATTGACACACAAAGGTTGATGAGGAAAAAATGGGTTCACTTTTTTTATGTCAAAGTTTTGGGGCAGTCAAGAAAAGAAACTTTTGAAAAGTATCCTCAAATGCAAATAAATAAATACCTTTAAGAAATAAATTCAAATAGGTCTGTGTTGGTTCATTTACATATACTCCATGATCACTAAATACCAAGGCCTGTGTTATAGTACCAAAAGTAAAATGAAGCATCCCTGTTTAGTTTGCCATGAGATAAAATATGGTTTGGTCTAAATAAATAAGTTGGCAGCGGTCTCTAAGGATTATTTAGGCTCCAAAGATCATTTAATTCCAAGGATAGAACCTATATTTAGGCCCACAGTAGCAGCAGACCAATCTCATTGTGACTTAGAGTCATAATCTACTCAGCAAATATTTCAGTAAAGACACTGAGGAGACTGCTCTAATTTTCATTTGAGATCTTTCTGTTTTAAAAACAACAGTATGATCCTGCGAATCATACTAAAGACACAGAAAAGTCTCTGCTTTTAGATGCTAGTGGCATTTTACAAGGCTTATAGAGTAATAGAAATTTGACAGTTCCTTAAAAAGCTTAGCATAGAATTACCATATAACCCAGCAATTCCACTCCTAGGTACTTACCCAAAATAATTGAAAACAGGGACTTAAACAGGTACTTGTATACAAAAGTTGATAGCAGCGATATTCACAATAGTCAAAAGTTGTGCAATCCACATATCCATCAAGAGATGAATGAATAAATAAAATGTGGTATATACAAGGAATGGAATATTATTCAGCCATAAACAGGAATGACGTTCTGATACATGCTAGAACATGAATGAATCTTTAAAATGTCATGCTAAATTAAATAAATCGAACACAAAAGGACAAATATTGTATGAGTACAGGGGTGTGAAATATTGAAAATAGGCAAGTTCATCAAGATGGAAGGCAAATTAGAAGTTACCAGGGACTAGGGAGAGGAGAGAATGAAAACTCATTGTTTAATGGATACACAGTTACTGTTCTGAGTGATGAAAAAGTTTTGGAAATAGGTAATGGTGATGGTTACACAACACATCATGAATGTAATTAATGCCACTGAGCTGTACACTTAAAAATGGTGACTATAATAAGTTAGTGAGGTGATGAATACATTAATTAGCTTGATTGACTATTTCTACAATGTATATATAAATCAAAACATCACATTGTACCCCATAAATATACACAATTATTATTTATAAATTAAAAATAAATTAAAAGGGTGAATATGGCAAATTTTCTATTATGTATATTTACCAGAAACAAAACTAGGGGAAATATTTTAATTTTATGATGGATAAATGGCAAAATTCCTAATATACAAACCAATTTCAAAGTCATAAGTAAAAGCTCAATATCCCAATAAATTTCAGACAAGAAAACAAATAGGCAATTTCCAGGCAAAATATAAATAGTTAAAAAATACATGAAAATATGATAATATATATGATCATCCTTGCCTGTAATAAGGTAAATATAAATAAAAAGAATATATTACCTCTTTTCCCTAAGCAAAAGATAGGTAACAGATACTGTGGGGAAGCCCAGGAGTTGTCCATCTTTTTAAAAAATAGTGTGCAAATGTTGATAATATCTATCAAATTTCTTATTAATATTTTTATCCTTTAACCCTGTAATCCAACTGTTAGGAATAAACCAGGGGTCATCAGATACATGTGTAAAAAGCCTGTGTTCCAGGATGTTCATCATAAAACATAGATGTCAAACAACAGGAAAGAAGTTATGTTAGCCATGGGGCATCTATAAGGTAGAATAAGTATGTGTCACCATTAAAAATTATAACAAGAAGAATGTTAAATGGCAAAATATTTAGTGGTCTTTACCTGTATTTTTTACCTTAACACATTTAGAAAATATTTATGCCATTAAATATTCTTTCAACATAATTTTTCATGGAACATGGTTTTCATCATTTGGGTGAATTATATTATACTAAACTAGTCAACTTATTATCAGACATTGTGGTTATTTTCAGCTCCTGCTATTATGAAAAGGTTGTCATAAATATCCCCATGTCTGTACATTCTTACGATAAGGACTTTCCTTAAGATAAATTCCTAAGAGTAAAATTACTATGTTAGAAGTATAAAATGTTAAAGCTTCTAATTCATATTGCAAAATTGCTCTCAAGAAAGATACTATCAAGTTATGTTCTCACCAGAAGTACAGAGGAATACTCATTTCCCAGCCCCCTCACCATCACTACTATCATTTAAAAATCTATATTGATGGATGAAAATTGTATCTTGTTATTGTCTGAATATGTATTCTGCTGATTACTAGTGAAGATAAACTCCTTTCATGTAATTATTGATCACTTATAATTATTCTTTAGAAATTTCCTGTTCTTGCCCTTGGTTCATTTTCCTTTTGCCATGTTAATTTTTTTTCTCATTGCATTATAAGAGCTCTTCTTATATTAAGAATATTACATGAATGCCCATTTGTTACACTTTGTGTCTTCTACAAAATCTAGTAAAGAGATAGGCAAGTGGTGATATTTCTTTACAGGAGAGCTTTATACTATACCTGTGATTAAATCAATCATATGTATTTCTTCATTTAAAATATTGTGCAGATTACATTATATCTCTTTACTGACTTTTGCTTGAAGCACTGAATATGACAATTTTAGTATTTCAGAGTATAAAAACAGCCCATGGCTGACTGAAGAAATTAGTGCTACTTAACAACAAAAAAAGTAGGGTTATGGAGAGTGACAATAAACTTTAAAAATTCTAAAAGGCAGAATTGCTAAGAGAACTTAGATTTAACAGAAAAAAAGTGTGATTTAGAAAAGAGCACTTTTGAAGGTATGAAATGGTCTAAGCACTGGAGTTGTCTTTCTTTAGGCTAATTTGTAATGCATCTTTTTTTCTTTTTTTTTTTTTTTTTTTTTTTTTTTTGTTTGAGGACGGAGTTGAGACGGAGTCTTGCTCTGCCACCCAGGCTGGAGTGCAGTGGATCTCAGCTCACTGCAAGCTCCGCCTCCTGGGTTTACGCCATTCTCCTGCCTCAGCCTCCCGAGTAGCTGGGACTACAGGCGCCCGCCTCGTCGCCCGGCTAGTTTTTTGTATTTTAAGTAGAGATGGGGTTTCACCGTATTAGCCAGGATGGTCTCGATCTCCTGACCTCGTGATCCGCCCGTCTCGGCCTCCCAAAGTGCTGGGATTACAGGCTTGAGCCACCGCGCCCGGCTAATGCATCTTTTCTTAAAGTTTTTTAACAAGAGCAACTCAAAGGGAGCAGAGACTGGGTTTTTTCATTTTGCACCACCGGTGCTAAATACGACTAAGCTCAGTGGGAAAGGAAGAAGACAGTGGGCCCCTGACCCAGGCCTCATACTCACCTGGGCCTCCAGTGGGCCAGCACATTAAATCACAGATATATTCCGAGAGGTCAGAAAGAAGACATAGTGTTCCAGTACCATGCCATGCTACCTGGATGGCCCTGCAAATTGAAAATTGTATAAATATATTTTTATATAGACAGTCATATAGCATTGTATTGTGGGTTTATGTTTATAGCACTAATGTGTTAGGTGTAATCATTTTAAATATAAAATAATTTTGATAACTCTGTTTTAAAGCTTTTTAACAAACCAGGAGCCTCAAAATATGAAAGCAACTGGGCTTTGTCTGACCTTTGAGAGGCGTTTATCATGGATTAACAAATTGGAAATGCTGAAAATCCCCTTATAGGGTTTGTTGATTTGCAGATTATTTACCGGGATGTGTAACTGAGCAATGCTGTGACTGGCCTGCTACTTGTGATTATGGGGCCTCCCAGGGGATCATATTAATACCAAAATTACTTAGCTTTTATTAATCAATTATGGGCTTCTTTATTTAGGGGACGCAGAGAGTTTGCACCAGTAGAAAATCCACGAGGGTTTTAAAATTTCTTATTAAATCTTCTAAGGGATTTTCCAAAATGTGGTTAATAACAGAGTTCTATGACATGATAAGCTAAGGAAAAGCAAAGTATACCATTTGTAGTTCTAAAAGAAAATTATGGGTAACTTAACTCCAAAAGCAATGATGATTAGTATAGCCAGAGGTGTGAGATAGAGTGAATTAAATACTTTGGGCATTTTGTGGTTATTTTGGAGAAATCGTTACCTTCTTTAATCATTTGGATTGTGTGTGCTGGGAATGCACTGGTGATTAGGGGTTTGATGGAAGTGTAATTCGACTCTGTATGTCAACAGGATCACAACTCTAGATAGTAAATATTGCCTATTAACTAATGATGCCTGTGTAACTTCAAATGTCTTACAAGTTGTGTCTTGGACCTCATCAATATATTTATGCTAATAAACTCCTTTGTGGGAGGGAACATCATTAATTTCTCTTTGGTAGTTTATTTAATTTTCTCTTTTGATTTTTTTTTCAGTTCTTTAATTCTTTCCAGTCCAGAAGGACTAAGATATAAAACACTGAAATTGGCATTTCTGTTTGCCTGTTTGTATGCTTTAGAAAGGCTAGCCTTTCGGTTGGTTAATATCAATGTAACAGGAAAATAGTGGGTTGGTCCAGTGGTTAATACAACTTTCCTGAGTTAACAGTATCACTGCACACTATCAGACCATCCAAGATACATAGAGGGAACAGCCTGGCACTGGAGAAAAGGGAGGGAGTCATTCGTGTCATCAATATGCTTTGAGCCTAGTATGTGCCCGATGTATTAGGGCACCAGATGCCGTGTGTGTATCATCTTACCTGTTACATGGCCAGTCCAAACAGTTGCTAAACTCAACTCTCAGTATTCACTGGGAAGGTGCAAGTTCAAAGTTGGGTTTGAAATCAGTTAAAATTAAGGGAAAATCATGTGAATGACAAAAAAAAATAAACAAACACACAAAAAAACTCTCATATGAATTTCCAAAACCTACAATTATATTAAAATATGTTAAGTCTTATGAATGATGTAACTACCCTAAAATAAGTTAGCACTTTGAAAGCTGTTTGCTATTTATAGCACAGATACTATCATTTGCAGTAGAAAAGTGGCTTGTTCTTTAGCTCCTAGAAAATCAACCAGAGCATTAGAGAAATGAAAATCAAAACCATAATGAGATACTCTCTCCTGCCAGTTAGAATGGCAATTACTAAAAGTCAGGAAACAACTGATGCTGGAGAGGATGTGGAGAAATACGAATGCTTTTACACTGTTGGTGGGAGTGTAAATTAGTTCAACCATTGTGGAAGACAGTGTGACAATTCCTCAAGGATCTAGAACCAGAGATACCATTTGACTCAGCAATCCCACTACTGGGTATATACCCAAAGGATTATAAATCATGCTACTATAAAGACACATGCACATGTATGCTTGTTGCAGCACTATTTACAATAGCAAAGACTTGGAACCAACCCAAATGCCCATCAATGACAGACTGGTTAAAGAAAACTTGCTNTTAAAGCTTTTTAACAAACCAGGAGCCTCAAAATATGAAAGCAACTGGGCTTTGTCTGACCTTTGAGAGGCGTTTATCATGGATTAACAAATTGGAAATGCTGAAAATCCCCTTATAGGGTTTGTTGATTTGCAGATTATTTACCGGGATGTGTAACTGAGCAATGCTGTGACTGGCCTGCTACTTGTGATTATGGGGGCCTCCCAGGGGATCATATTAATACCAAAATTACTTAGCTTTTTATTAATCAATTATGGGCTTCTTTATTTAGGGGACGCAGAGAGTTTGCACCAGTAGAAAATCCACGAGGGTTTTAAAATTTCTTATTAAATCTTCTAAGGGATTTTTCCAAAATGTGGTTAATAACAGAGTTCTATGACATGATAAGCTAAGGAAAAGCAAAGTATACCATTTGTAGTTCTAAAAGAAAATTATGGGTAACTTAACTCCAAAAGCAATGATGATTAGTATAGCCAGAGGTGTGAGATAGAGTGAATTAAATACTTTGGGCATTTTGTGGTTATTTTGGAGAAATCGTTACCTTCTTTAATCATTTGGATTGTGTGTGCTGGGAATGCACTGGTGATTAGGGGTTTGATGGAAGTGTAATTCGACTCTGTATGTCAACAGGATCACAACTCTAGATAGTAAATATTGCCTATTAACTAATGATGCCTGTGTAACTTCAAATGTCTTACAAGTTGTGTCTTGGACCTCATCAATATATTTATGCTAATAAACTCCTTTGTGGGAGGGAACATCATTAATTTCTCTTTGGTAGTTTATTTAATTTTCTCTTTTTGATTTTTTTTTCAGTTCTTTAATTCTTTCCAGTCCAGAAGGACTAAGATATAAAACACTGAAATTGGCATTTCTGTTTGCCTGTTTGTATGCTTTAGAAAGGCTAGCCTTTCGGTTGGTTAATATCAATGTAACAGGAAAATAGTGGGTTGGTCCAGTGGTTAATACAACTTTCCTGAGTTAACAGTATCACTGCACACTATCAGACCATCCAAGATACATAGAGGGAACAGCCTGGCACTGGAGAAAAGGGAGGGAGTCATTCGTGTCATCAATATGCTTTGAGCCTAGTATGTGCCCGATGTATTAGGGCACCAGATGCCGTGTGTGTATCATCTTACCTGTTACATGGCCAGTCCAAACAGTTGCTAAACTCAACTCTCAGTATTCACTGGGAAGGTGCAAGTTCAAAGTTGGGTTTGAAATCAGTTAAAATTAAGGGAAAATCATGTGAATGACAAAAAAAAATAAACAAACACACAAAAAAACTCTCATATGAATTTCCAAAACCTACAATTATATTAAAATATGTTAAGTCTTATGAATGATGTAACTACCCTAAAATAAGTTAGCACTTTGAAAGCTGTTTGCTATTTATAGCACAGATACTATCATTTGCAGTAGAAAAGTGGCTTGTTCTTTAGCTCCTAGAAAATCAACCAGAGCATTAGAGAAATGAAAATCAAAACCATAATGAGATACTCTCTCCTGCCAGTTAGAATGGCAATTACTAAAAAGTCAGGAAACAACTGATGCTGGAGAGGATGTGGAGAAATACGAATGCTTTTACACTGTTGGTGGGAGTGTAAATTAGTTCAACCATTGTGGAAGACAGTGTGACAATTCCTCAAGGATCTAGAACCAGAGATACCATTTGACTCAGCAATCCCACTACTGGGTATATACCCAAAGGATTATAAATCATGCTACTATAAAGACACATGCACATGTATGCTTGTTGCAGCACTATTTACAATAGCAAAGACTTGGAACCAACCCAAATGCCCATCAATGACAGACTGGTTAAAGAAAATGTGGCACATCTACACCATGGAATACTATGCAGCCATAAAAAAGAATGAGTTCATGTCCTTTGCAGGGACATGGATGAAGCTGGAAGCCATCATTCTCAGCAAACTAACACAGGAACAGAAAATCAAACACCACATGTTCTCGCTCATAAGTGGGAGTTGAACAATAAGAACACATGGACACGGGGAGGGGAACATCACACACCAGGGCCTGTTGGGGAGTGGGAGTCAAGGGGAGGGAGAGCATTAGGACAAATACCTAATGCATGTGGGACTTAACACCTAGATAATAGGTTGATCGGTGCAGCAAACCACCATGGCACATGTATACCTATGTTAGAAACCAGTAGTTCTGCACATGTATCCCAGAACTTAAAGTAAAAAAAAAAGAGAGAGAGAAAAATAAAGAAGAAAAAAAGAAAGAAAGAAAGAAAGAAAGAAAGAAAGAAAGAAAGAAAGAAAGAAAGAAAGAAAGAAAGAAAGAAAGAAAGAAAGAGAAAGAAAGAAGAGAAAGAAAAAGAAAGAAAAGTCAATCAACCAAAGTGGAAAGATGTGATTACACATGTAGTGGGAAAACATAAACCATGGATTTCTTAAAAATTTTAGGAACTAAAGACTAGGAGTGGAGTGACTGCACGTATTTATCTATTCTAGTGGTCAAAAACTAAATGCACTTAAGGCAACAATATCAATGTATACACATACATAAAACAGACAGGATTTGACCCATTGCTTGCAAGACTCAGCCTCACCCACCTCACCCTAATCCATGTCCTGAGTAACAGGTTTCCAGTCCCATTACCTCTGACAACCATTTCTGTCCCCCATCTCTGAAAAATGAAGCTTGGGTTGGATTGGTGGGTAGTCCCAGAATCCTGAGCTGGACTGGGGACTTATTGCCTATAGCCGTACTATGTTGCCCACCAGGGGTAATACTAGAAACAGGGTCCTCAGAAAATGATAGGTGAGAACCAGAGTAAACAACCCAGATGGGGTCATTTTCCAAATGGAGCTAAAGGTAGAAAGGCAGCCAAGGTAGTTAGAAAGACAAAGTGTGCGCTGAATGAGAAGAAGGGGAGATGAGCCTGCAATATCCCTGAGTCATCTGTGGACATCTGCATAGTCTTTTCTTATCCATTTTCCACAGCTGCTGTGAGAGCTCCATGAGCTTTGAAGTGATGACCGGAGACAAACCATGTATGTGTTTTTGGCACTTGTAATCATCTGACAAGACACACAGCCCAACCCATGTACTTTTCCCCGTTGTCGTCAGCCTTATGCTACCTTTAATTCAGTCTTGAGGCAAGTGAATTCAAGATACTACCGTAAGTGGATGACCCAGAGTGTGAGATCCCCAGTGAGGAGGACACTTGCTATTGGGTTGAAAATCGCCTCTTAGAAGAGCCTCCATGTCCACCCCCTGAAAAGGCTGAGTGACCTACCCAAAGAAACTGGCAGAGCTGTGAGTCAAGGCCACGATGGCTATTAAGGGACAGTTTGAAAGCTAGACAAACAGCTTTCGAATAGCAAACAGCTTTCCAAATACTGATTTAAGAAAATTCTATCCTTCATAAGACTTAAGGTTCAGCAAGATTAGCAGTCCCCCGAACAACAACAACAAAAAAACAATTTCTTCTCTGCGTTTTCAAAACCCACCTGATTCCAAAGCTTAGGCTTTTTCTACTGAGCACGAAGATCAGGTGAAAGCAGGGTCAGGGAAATCCCATTCAGAAGAGTTTCTGCACACATGTTGTTAGCTCCATCATCACAATCACCACCAACTTCGTAGGGGCACATTTCCCTATGATACTTTGTCCAATGAACAAATCAATCTAAAAACAAAAGCCCCTTGTGGAAATGTTCATTACTAAGAAGTTTTCTGCTCTTTACGATGAAAATTGAGAAAGTTGACACTCTGGTTTCCAAATCAGCCTTGATCAGTTTCTGCGTAATAGTCTGGATAGAAGGTACAAATTGGGGGGGCGGGGGCGGCGGAAAGCAATATTTTTTATACTTGCATTTGTTTAATTTCTCAGGATACTATTATTAATAGACTATACTTTTAGGAGAAGCAAATTCACTTTATACAGTGTTTAAGGAATATTGTATATGTAGGATCAAATGAGGGGAAAGGATAGTTTTGCCAAAGGCAACTGTTATCAAGGTTCTGAAATTAATTGGATGCTTTAATTGAGGTAGATTACTAGCTAATGCTTGCTTGAATACAGTAATTCTCCTATTAAATTATCTTTGAATAATTACCTGAAATTTCTCAGCTGCAGGGACTGATGGCTATTTAATTGCACAGTGATGTTGCTATATAATTACTTAACAAGGTGTCCTGTAATAGTTTAATTCCCCTTTTACTGAAAAAAAATTGTATGATAAAGTAACTACAAATACTCCTTTCATAAAAAATAAATTGTTGTAGTTTTTTTCTTCAAAGATTATTTATTATTTTAAAGTAAATTAAATTATTTCTAAATTTTTTATTTATAATTCAAGTACTCATGCTCTTTTAATAGAATAGAGGCCTCTAACATATAATACATTAGATAACATTTCAAAGGATTGGAATTGTCATTAAAATGTTTACTTATCAAGAACATTTTATGTCTTATTGTTAAGTGTTTAAGACACCACTCCTTTCTCTTCATTTTTATTATTTTAATTTTGTTTTCAAATTAAGTATATAGCCATTAAATAAATAATGAAATACTTTTAAAATGTGGCCATGTCATATGACAATGATATTACAGACAATTAAATACATTTCCTAGGATTTTTAAATAAACAATCTACAAAGTAGGTACTTTCCACCAAGACATCAATTTATTAGCATTTAGAATATTGCCACAGATGTTATTGGTATATCAATGACAAATGTCAATAAATATCATCTGACTCTTAATCAGGTTAATCTAATTGACCCCTATAGTAAGCATAATCTGATACGAAAGTCAAAAGCAAAGGACACACATTTTGACAATTTTTCTTTCTTATGTAACTTGGTGATATAAAACTAGTAAAATAATCAGGAGGGAATGGCTGATTGGGATGACTAAAAGAGAAAATTATTGTCAGTGCATTGCCAGTTTTAGCATATTAAATATATTTCTAGAATTTGTCCTAGAATAGTTTTACATTGTATACATGACTTTGATGCCAGAATAAAATGCTTGTTAAGCTGGATAACACAAAAAATTGATTGGAAAAAATTAAAATTGAAAATTATTTTGATAAATTAAGAGAATGGATTATAGTCACAAGATGAGGCTTGACAGATTCAAAGCAATTTTATTCACATAGGGAGAGTAGATGAGAATGTTCTATTTCCAGCACAGCAAAAACAGTAGTGAGTCATTGTGAAAAACTAGCCAACTGTGAGAGCTCCTATTAGGTCTTTTTTCCTAAATAAATCTAATACTGAAATGCATAGACGGGAATGTAAAATATAGAAATCTCACCATCCTAAGCATTGGTTGGGACTGAACCAGTGATGACAGAGCCAGTTTCTGATTTTGTTTTTAAATCACAGCTCGCAGATAATAACATATGCATCACATGGGTTAAAAAAAGCGTTTAGTGTCTGCATGTTATTTGTCCTGGCTGCAGTATAAACAGTTTCATCCAATGTAGGATAAAGTTTTTGGAGGAGGTGAAAATGTAGAACAGAATACGCTTTGTGATTATTGTGCAAGGAATGTAAGAAATGGAGAAGGTCCATACTTTGATGAAATTATCCTCATCTATTATAGCTACAGATGGACAAGTTGCCTGAGAACTGTACCAGACAGGGAAATGTACGCTTTGATGTTAGAAGATTTTCCAGTGTGCCAGAAGTCCATAATCCAACAGCCTTTTCCTATGGAAGTGGGTGGAATGAATTTTGCAACTGAGTGAAAACTGGATATCAGCCACGAAATTTTTGAGATCTTTAAGATTAAGATGGAGTTTTGAAATTCTGAGGAAGCAGAGGCAAAATGTTTGACTATTCCAGCCTTTTGACCACGTAACCAACATTTCAAAGCCAAGGTCAACAGAAACCAATTCCTACAGAGTCTGTCAGTAAGAGAGAATGCGGTGATGTGGCTGAGGAGGGGATAATGGTGTGATGGGGATGGTGGAGGTTGAAGTAGAGAGATGCAGAAGTGAAGGGATGTTCTTGATGATCCCTAAAATGTTGTGTACCCCAGGATGCAAACCTTTGGATGATCATGAATATTATGGTCACTCTTTAGGTTTTATTTTATTTTTTTGCCAATATCTTTTTGCCTTTACCTGAATGGTCACTCTTTTATGATCCAGGTTGCTTTTGTACACTTCTGGTTTTGAGGACAGACTGCCAAAAGGCAAAATGATTCTGCCTCGAACCAATGAGTAAAAGGGAAAGTGGATAAAGTACTATTTCTGGTATGCATTCTCTCCACATTGCAGACATCTGGCCAAGCCTATGCTGTGTTTTTGTGTATAACACACCCTCTCAAGCAGCTGTCCCACTAAGATGCAAGGGCAGTATTAGTCAAGACACAACACAACCATCCTGAGACAGTGGGCCCATTTGCACTGTGTACACTTGAATAATTTATTTTTCTCTTGAGTAATAGTATACAGCAACAACAAAAACATAGTAACAGTCAGGCATGGTGGCTCATGCCTATAATCCCAGCACTTTGGGAGGCTGAGCTGGGAGGATCACTTGAGCCCAGGAGTATGAGACCAGCCTGGACAACATAGTGAGATCCTGTCTCTGCAAAAAAAAATTAAAAAATTAGTCAGGCCTGGTGGCACATACCTGTAGCCCCAACTACTCAGGAGGCTGAGGTGGGAGGCTCACTTGAGCTCAGGAGATTGAGGCTACAGTGAGCTATGATTGTATCACTGCACTCCAGCCTGTGTGACAGAACAAAACCCCATCTCAAAAACAAACAAACAAAACTATAGTAACAGCAATTTCCTATAGACACTACAATTTCTTATTTTTCCAAACAATTGTGGATAATTTTTTTTCTTTTTTCATTCACGAAGTATATCATGTGCTTTACCAGGAAATATAGTATCATTATCTTTTTTAGAAGTCTTAATTTTATTTAAAATTGGAGCTCTGTTCCAATAACATGATTTAATCAGTGGGTGTGGTAGTCTGATACCACTATTGTGTTTGACTTCAGAATCATCTATGTTCATTTTTAAAAATAGATGTAGTCCTTGAATAAAATGAATAGTCTGATTAATTAAAAATGGACTTCATTTTTTTGTATGGCTTTTCCTCAGATGGAAACATGTATCTCAGAAATAATTATACAGGAAATCTTCCCTCTACTCACATATCCGCTTACCCCTAAAATAAAATAAAATAAGATTTCTTCATGTGGTTCCAAAAGGAAAGTGGTATCATCTCTGTTCCTTGCCTCAATAATGCATCTTCTGCCAAAAGACAAATGTCAAATTAAATGGGCAAGACAAAATAGAAATGTCTTTATTAGGAGCAAGCTGCTTTGTCCTGCAGGGTATAGATGTGTGTTTACAGTAGTGTCCCTCACTGTGCAGTGACTGAGATCGATTCTTCATTGGGATTCACATTTTGACTATAAATGAGAGACCACAATTAGGTCGAACTTTGATCAATTTTCCTGCCAACAGATCTGGAATCACATTTTAAGCCTGATCTGAGCTCATGTTCTTCCTTTATTTCAGCACAAAAGCTTGGGACCACAGCATCACTGAAGCATCCTTGAAATCATTTGTGTTTCACTAGTGATGTGAGATATGACAATTCTTTCATTTCACAAACTAGATGGGCTTTTTTTTTTTTTTTTTTCACTTTCATCTAAGTAGAATTGCCTAACCTTTCATGGCCTTGTTCTCTCGTCTGCAGACCTAGAGATTTAGACTGTGAATTCCCAAACTTTATTGTGTTTAATAATCACCTGGGAGCTTGTGAAAACTGCATTTTCCTAGGTTCCAACACCTGTGATTTTGGAGCAGTTGAATGGGGATAGGGCTCAGGCATCTGCATGTTTAACAAGCTCCCCAGGTGATTCTGATACAGGCAGATTATACTTTGGTGAACATGGCTATAGATGATATCTGAGGTCTCTTCCAGATTTTTACCTCCGCAATCAATTCATGAAATCCTAGAGTGGGAAGTTCTCCTAAAGAGTAAATGGAATTATGTATAAATTGATTGAGCAACAGAGATGAGATAGTATGTCAGGTAACAATAATATTAAACAACTAACATTTGTTGGGCATTTTTAGAGTTTGGGCAAGCCTTATTTTTTATTTTATTTTATTGTTATTATTTTTTTTTTGAGATGGAGTCTTACTCTGTCACCAGGCTGGCGTGCAGTGGCACGACCTTGGCTCACTGCCACCTCCGCCTCCCAGGTTCAAGCGATTCTCCTGCTTCAGCCTCCCAAGTAGCTAGGATTACAGGTGCCTACCACCATGCCCAGGTAATTTTTATATTTTTAGTAGAGATGGGGTTTCACCATGGAGCAAGCCTTATTTTAAGCCCTTTATGAATATTAACTTATTGAACCTCAAACAATATTTGAAGGCAAGTAGCATCTTACATCCATTTGATGAGGGATGAAAACTGAGGCACAAAGAAATGAAGTAATTCCTTCAAAAGTAGATGGGATTTGCAGAAGAGGTAGGCACTCGATAGCCTGAAAAGGGTGCTCTAGGTGGAGAGAGTAGAAGGAACAAAATCTCAGTTCTGTTAAAACTCAATAATAATTCAAGATATCAAGTGGTTGGCTTATTTCACTTAGCATAATATCTTCCAGGTTCGTCCATTTTGTTGCAGATGATAGATTTTACCCCATTTAAGGCTGAATAGGATTCTTTTGTGTGTATGTGCCCTATTTTTTTAATCTACTCATCTGATGATGGACACTTAGGTTGCTTCCATATCTTAACTATTGTGAACAGTGCTCATTAAACATGGGAGTGCAGGTATCTCTTCAAAATACTGATTTCAATTCACTAAGACCAAGCACAGAAAGATCAATACCACATGATCTCACCTGTATGTGGAATCTAAAAACGTTGAGCTCATAGAAGTAGAGTACTATGATAGTTATCAGAGGCTAAGGGAGGGGAGCGGATGGGGAAAAGGGAAATATTGATCAAAGGATCTAAAGTTTCAGTTAGACAGGAGAAATAAGCGTTAGTGATCTATTGCACAGAATGGTGACTATAATAAATAATAATGCTTTGTATATTTCAAAATTGCTAAAAAGAATAGATTTTAAATGTTGGCATCACAAAAAATGATAGGTATGTGAGGTTATGGATTTGTTAATTAGCCAAATTTAATCATTCCACATTGAAACCATGTATCAAAACATCACATAGTTCCCAAATAATCATTGAATACATATTACATTTATTATACATTTAGTACAATAAATATTACAATTATAATAATAAATATTACATTTATATTATATAATTATAATATAAATATTAGTTATATTACAATAATTTTATATACAATTATTATTTGGCAATTAGAAAAAAAAGTCCTTTAAAAACAATAGCAAGTGCTCCCATGCCTGGGGCCCTAGTACCACTTTGGGAAAAGTGTGAGGAAAAAGGCAGGAGGAAAGGGGATGGTGAGAAAGTTTAGGCATAAAGCTGAAAAAGGTAGCTCACGGTCTAGTTTATTAAAGTACTTGCATGTTAGAGAATTGGGGGATTTTTTACTTTTTACTTTTCATTATACAGTCAAACTATAGCCCCAAATAAGGCCAGCTGTATTTATATGCACATATCCTTTATTAACCAATAATTCTACTCCTGGAATGTTAAGTTCATGAGCAGAAACAGGCATTAGAAGATATGTACAAGGCAATTTATCACAGTTATTTGTGATGCTAAAATTTTGGTAATAACATAAAAGTCTAGCAATAAGAAAGTTTTGCAATAAATTTTTGTGTATGCACGTAATGGAACATCATTTAGCCATTAAAATATTTTAGAAAAATACTTAATGATCACTTTGGGAGGTGGAGGCAGGCGGATCATGAGGTCAGGAGATCGAGACCATCCTGGCTAACACAGTGAAACCCCGTCTCTACTAAAAATACAAAAAATTAGCCAGGCGTGGTGGCAGGGGCCTGTAATCCCAACTACTTGGGAGGCTGAGGCAGGAGAATGGTGTGAACCCAGGGGGCGGACCTTGCAGTGAGCCGAGATCATGCCACTGCACTCTAGCCTGGACTACAGAGCAAGACTCAGTCTCAAAACAAAACAAAAAACAAAAAAAAAAAAAAAAAGGAAAGAAAAATACTTAATGATGGGAAAATGCTCATGATATAATGTCAGCACTTTAAAAGCAGGTTATCAAGCATATACACACTAGAATTCTAATTTTGTGAAATATATATATATAGGTATATGGTTATATATGTGTATTGAAAAGGCTGAAGCATTGGCAGGGTTTTAACAGAAAGTTGGATGCTTATGCATGATTTTTATTTTTGTGTTAGTCCATTTGGACTGCTATAACAAAATATCATAGACTGGATGGCTTTTAAACATTTAGCATCTATTTCTCACAGTTCTGGAGACTGGAAGGCCCAAGATCAAAGCATCAGCAGCTTTGGTATCTCATGAGGGCCCAGTCCTCATAAATGGCACATGCTAGCTGTATCCTCACATGTTGGAAGGGGCCACTTAGCTCTCTGGTATTTCTTTTTAAAGTCAGAGCCCTTATGACCTAATCACCTTCCAAAAGGCCCAACCTGTTACTACTGTTGCCTTGGGTTTCAACATATGAATTTGAGAGAGACACCAATATTCAGACCCTTGAAATTTTCTTGGCCGGGTGCGGTGGTTCATGCCTGTAATCCCAGCACTTTGGGAGGCCGAGGCGGGCGAATCACAAGGTCAGGAGATCGAGACCGTCCTGGCTAACACGGTGAAACCTTGTCTCTACTAGAAATACAAAAAATTAGCTGGGCATGGTGGCGGGTGCCTATAGTCCCAGCTACTTGGGAGGCTGAGGCAGGAGAATGGCGTGAACCCGGGAGGCAGAGGTTGCAGTGAGCCGATACCAGGCCACTGCATTCCAGCCTGGGCAACAGAGCGAGACTCCATCTCAAAAAAAAAAAGAGAGGAAGAAATTTTCTTTATATTTTCCATGTTTTACAAATTATTCTCTTTGAATTAGTGTTATTTTTTATTTTAGAAAATAAGTGCAATAAAGTATATTGTTTAGAAATGTTTCAGTGTGAGTTAGAGCAAATAAGATTTTCTAATAACCAAGGCAATTAATTAGTGAACCCCATTGTTGTGCACCCAGTTAAATGCAGTGATTTCAGTTTCCCAGTGTAAATGCTTCAACATCATTCCAAAGTGGCTTTATTTTGGGGGGCACTCACCTGTATGGAAATTTAGGAAGATAGTGGGTTTTTATTATTATTATTATTATACTTTAAGTTCTAGGGTACATGTGCATAACGTGCAGGTTTGTTACATATGTATACTTGTGCCATGTTGGTGTGCTGTACCCATCAACTCGTCAGCACCCATCAATTCGTCATTTATATCAGGTATAACTCCCAATGCAATCCCTCCCCCCTTCCCCCTTCCCATGATAGGCCCCGATGTGTGATGTTCCCCTTCCCGAGTCCAAGTGATCTCATTGTTCAGTTCCCACCTATGAGTGAGAACATGCGGTGTTTGGTTTTCTGTTCTTGTGATAGTTTGCTAAGAATGATGGTTTCCAGCTGCATCCATGTCCCTACAAAGGACGCAAACTCATCCTTTTTTATGGCTGCATAGTATTCCATGGTGTATATGTGCCACATTTTCTTAATCCAGTCTGTCACAGATGGACATTTGGGTTGATTCCAAGTCTTTGCTATTGTGAATAGTGCCGCAATAAACATACGTGTGCATGTGTCTTTGTAGTAGAATAATTTATAATCCTTTGGGTATATACCCAGTAGTGGGATGGCTGGGTCATATGGTACATCTAGTTCTAGATCCTTGAGGAATTGCCATACTGTTTTCCATAATGGTTGAACTAGTTTACAATCCCACCAACAGTGTAAAAGTGTTCCTATTTCTCCACATCCTCTCCAACACCTGTTGTTTCCTGACTTCTTAATGATTGCCATTCTAACTGGTGTGAGATGGTATCTCATTGTGGTTTTGATTTGCATTTCTCTGATGGCGAGTGATGATGAGCATTTTTTCATGTGTCTGTTGGCTGTATGAATGTCTTCTTTTGAGAAATGTCTGTTCATATCCTTTGCCCACTTTTTGATGGGGTTGTTTGTTTTTTTCTTGTATATTTGTTTGAGTTCTTTGTAGATTCTGGATATTAGCCCTTTGTCAGATGAGTAGGTTGCAAAAATTTTCTCCCATTCTGTAGGTTGCCTGTTCACTCTGATGGTAGTTTCTTTTGCTGTGCAGAAGCTCTTTAGTTTAATTAGATCCCATTTGTCAATTTTGGCTTTTGCTGCCGTTGCTTTTGGTGTTTTAGACATGAAGTCCTTGCCCATGCCTATGTCCTGAATGGTACTACCTAGATTTTCTTCTAGGGTTTTTATGGTATTAGGTCTAACATTTAAGTCTCTAATCCATCTTGAATTAATCTTCGTATAAGGGGTAAGGAAAGGATCCAGTTTCAGCTTTCTACTTATGGCTAGCCAATTTTCCCAGCACCATTTATTAAATAGGGAATCCTTTCCCCATTTCTTGTTTCTCTCAGGTTTGTCAAAGATCAGATGGCTGTAGATGTGTGGTATTATTTCTGAGGACTCTGTTCTGTTCCATTGGTCTATATCTCTGTTTTGGTACCAGTACCATGCTGTTTTGGTTACTGTAGCCTTGTAGTATAGTTTGAAGTCAGGTAGCGTGACGCCTCCAGCTTTGTCCTTTTGACTTAGGATTGTCTTGGCAATGCGGGCTCTTTTTTGGTTCCATATGAACTTTAAAGCAGTTTTTTCCAATTCTGTGAAGAAACTCATTGGTAGCTTGATGGGGATGGCATTGAATCTATAAATAACCTTGGGCAGTATGGCCATTTTCACGATATTGATTCTTCCTATCCATGAGCATGGTATGTTCTTCCATTTGTTTGTGTCCTCTTTGATTTCACTGAGCAGTGGTTTGTAGTTCTCCTTGAAGAGGTCCTTTACATCCCTTGTAAGTTGGATTCCTAGGTATTTTATTCTCTTTGAAGCAATTGTGAATGGAAGTTCATTCCTGATTTGGCTCTCTGCTTGTCTGTTACTGGTGTATAAGAATGCTTGTGATTTTTGCACATTAATTTTGTATCCTGAGACTTTGCTGAAGTTGCTTATCAGCTTAAGGAGATTTTGGGCTGAGACGATGGGGTTTTCTAAATATACAATCATGTCATCTGCAAACAGGGACAATTTGACTTCTTCTTTTCCTAACTGGATACCCTTGATTTCTTTCTCTTGCCTGATTGCCCTAGCCAGAACTTCCAACACTATGTTGAATAGGAGTGGTGAGAGAGGGCATCCCTGTCTTGTGCCAGTTTTCAAAGGGAATTTTTCCAGTTTTTGCCCATTCAGTATGATATTAGCTGTGGGTTTGTCATAAATAGCTCTTATTATTTTGAGGTACGTTCCATCAATACCGAATTTATTGAGCGTTTTTAGCATGAAGGGCTGTTGAATTTTGTCAAAAGCCTTTTCTGCATCTATTGAGATAATCATGTGGTTCTTGTCTTTGGTTCTGTTTATATGCTGGATTACGTTTATTGATTTGCGAATGTTGAACCAGCCTTGCATCCCAGGGATGAAGCCCACTTGATCATGGTGGATAAGCTTTTTGATGTGCTGCTGAATCCGGTTTGCCAGTATTTTATTGAGGATTTTTGCATCAATGTTCATCAGGGATATTGGTCTAAAATTCTCTTTTTTTGTTGTGTCTCTGCCAGGCTTTGGTATCAGGATGATGTTGGCCTCATAAAATGAGTTAGGGAGGATTCCCTCTTTTTCAATTGATTGGAATAGTTTCAGAAGGAATGGTACCAGCTCCTCCTTGTACCTCTGGTAGAATTCAGCTGTGAATCCATCTGGTCCTGGACTTTTTTTGGTTGGTAGGCTATTAATTATTGCCTCAATTTCAGAGCCTGCTATTGGTCTATTCAGGGATTCAACTTGGAAGATAGTGTTGTGTTGATAGTTGATGGGAAGCTTGATAGTGTTTCCTCACCCTGATGAGAATTCACGATGTGGTGCCATGCCATAGCACAACAGTGTGTATGTCATGGGCTTAGGAATTACCTGTGATGAGGGCAGAGATGATGAAGCAATTAGATTGTTTCTTCATTCTCTTTTGGTTGAGCAATGTAGAAAGCAACTGTGGCAGTGGTAGCAGGCCATTTATACAACTTCACAGGCCATCTATGGTCAAGCCAAATCAATATTCACTGAAAAGAGCAATTAAGTGTTCTTTACAAAATCATCCTCCCTTAAATTTTAAGGAAATTTGCTCAACAGTTACTAGCACCTATAGTCTAGCTATATTTTTGAAGCATATGACAACTGTGTGGATGAAAGAGTGATAGTGTACTTGCAGACAATAGAATCTTTGGAGTTGGAAAGTGTGGTGCCATTCATTCTGGTGACAGGGTTCCAGGTGTGTTCTCTGAAGCTGCTCCATAGTGTTAGCCATGTGTAGGTAAATAATAAAAATGGCAAACCCATTCAGTGCTTACTATGTGCCCCAAGTGTTAACTTGTCATATATTCACAGTGACCACCATGATGTAGGTAACGTTATTATCCCCGTAATACCTGTGAAGAAACTAAAGACATGGAGAGGTTTAGAAACTTGTCCAAGGTCATATAATCAGCATTACTTAGTGTCTTACATGTGACAGGCACTAGTACCTCAGATCAGCATGCTGAAGCCTTGTACTATAAGCACCTTGCAGATTTTAACTTCAAGCCTTACCACAATCCTGAGATGTATCAATATGTCCATTAATCAGATGAGGAAACTGAGGCTCATTTTAAGAGACCATGCAATACCTAAGAGAGAAGTGCCAGGTGGGAAGAAGCAATGTGCAAGTGGCCCCTGTTTTTTTCTACCCTGAGTTACCTTTTCCTCTGCTCCTTGCTCCTCACAGCCCTCCATAATGTGACTGTTCTACCCTTTAAAAGTCTGGTCCAAAGATAGATTTAAACACCATCAAGAAGGACTTTTCTACAGCCCAGGCAAGAAGAGGAGCTCACGTCTCTAGAGTCAGACAGAAATTGTTGAATCCCAACTCTGCCACTTACTGGTGGTTTGACTTTAGGAAGGTTTCTTAATTTCTAAAGGTCTCATTTTTCTCAACTGTAAAGTGAAGATTACAGTAATACATTATAGAGTCACAGTGAGGATTAAATAAAATCATTTTAATAAAGCACTTAAAGTGCTTGGCATATTTCAAGTACTCATTAAGTAGCAACAATAACAGAAAGGATGTTGTTTTTAAGGGAATTTGTCAGTATCAAATCAGCTCAGTATCAAACTGTACTCTATGAATCAGTAGTTTCTTGAAATAATAATGGAACTGTCCAAAAAGGAGAAAGAGGGTCACAAAGCAAAAATAAAAGTAGAAAACTCCGATTTAAACAAAATTAAACAAGATTTTTATTGTAGAACTCTTATAAACGTTTAATAGCCAATATATTGGTAGAGCTATAAGAGGGCAATAGAGAAGGCAAGATTTCCCGATCTATTTGAATAGCTCTATTTTTCTTGGGGGGGGGGGTCCATTAAATCCTGGGGACTCTTTGGGAATCCCTCTACTGGACAAAATCCTGAGTATCCATTAAATTATTCAGAGAAGTAGGGAATTATATTATGCTTCCCCATCAAAGATTTTGAAATAGAGATGAAAATAGTATATTCTATCATTTTCAAATTTATGTAACATCCCGTGTGCTTAAAAAATAATCCTAGGGCTTTAGGAAAAGTGGGGTTGATTCCAGTAATAATTAATATGAACTAAAATAGACCCATAAACTATCAAAAACCACAAGTTTAATAACATGAAACATGTATGTAGCGGTACTGAACCATTGCCCTACCCTCTCCTCAACCTGGAACTTTCTTCTCTACTCTGACCATTCCATCCCTGCTTACCTGGTTAACTCCGAGGCATTCTCCAGGCTCACTGCAGATGCCATCTCTGCCAGCAAGTTTGTTCTGTATGAGATGCCCCGTAGCCCATGTGTTTGCCCCGTCACAGCACCACACCAAAATGGCAACACGTCGATGGCAGAAACAATGTCCTCTTCACTATTGAGTCCCAGGGACTCAAATAGCACATGGCACAGGATCAGTGCCAAATAGACTTTAGTGAGCTGAATCTCAGCATAAAGGGCAAAGCTAGACTTGGAGAAGGGAAAAGAGAGTCCTACATGGGGGGGGGAAAAAGGGAGAGGCTCTGGGGAGCAAAGGACTGATGGACAACGCATGCAGGATGGGCTTCAGGTTGCAAAGTAAGTTGGTAATGTCAGCAAATATCCTCGTAATCCTGGGGAATCAATAAGGAAGGGGCCCTTGAGGATGCCAAATAGAGGTCTCAACTTTGCTATGCACCACCTTTTTTAACCTTAGTTGTTTCTATGTAATCAGTTAATATGTGCAGGAATTTTTGTCCTACGCAAGTGCATTTATTTGCATATTGCTAAAAACAACACTAGTGAAAGTCAACAATGCTTTGCATAATTTGTTTCTTTAGAAAATATGAGCTGGGTGTGATGGCTCATGCCTACAATCCTAGCACTTTGGGAGGCCGAGGCAGGAAGATCACTTAAGGCCGAGAGTTCAAGAACATTCAGCAATATAATGAGACCTTGTCTCAAGAAATAAATGAATAAATAAATAAAAATAAAATAAGCAAAAAAAGAAAAATGTAGTTGACTGTGTCTTAAGGGCAGCTCCCAGATGATCCCTTGGTAGAAGTATGACTGGACATTCTTTACAGTAGACTGGGTGTAGAGAGGTTACTGGAGCCTGGAAAGATTTCTCAGGGTGCCCTAAGGTCAGCTCACAGCCTACCTTGAGGAATGTTTAATAGTGAAGTTCACTGCTTTTCTCTATATCAGCCTTCTCAAGTCTTTATTTTGGTTAACTCAACACCATCCACTTAGATTTCTAAGCTGGAGATCTCAGAACCATCCTTGCTTCCCTCCCCTTCCAAACCAAACATTCAAAAAGTCACCAAGTACAACTGATTCTATTTAAGTTCAATGTGGCATTTTATTTTGTTACGAAATTCTTAAATAAATGCATCCTCATAGAAAATTGATAGGTAAAAGATAAAGCAGCAGGGGAAAAGTCACTCTCAATTCCATTGTTAATATTTTCTAGTATTTCTTCATGAAATTTTCTATCAAGTTCTGTATATAACTTTGACTATAGATTTTTTAAAATTTGTTTTCTTAATCTATTCTTGACTCTCCTGCTCTCCTTCATTTACTGAAGCTTATTTTGAGACCTTTCCTCATCTGAAACAAAGTATTTTCTGTCCCTAAAGACAGAAGAGTAATTAGAACAAGTGTGAGCTCTGCTTTCATGGGGCCCACAAGCAATGTATGTATGTAAATCTTTCCTTCCCTTCTTTAACACAGAGTCTCCAAAAACTCATACTCTTTTTATTTCTCTTAACATTATATTTGGAAATCATTTTATATCAATTCCTCACTCTTATTTCCTTGTATCCTTGCATCATAATATAAGCAGCCCTACTGATGGAATATTGATGCGTATTTAAGGTGCTTCCAATCTTTTGCCATTGCAAACAGTACTACAATAAACAACCTTATACATAAGCCATTTCATGCATGCAGGAGCAGAGCCATACGATAAACCCCTGAGAGTAGGGCTTGGGGAGAAATTGCCAAATTGCCCTCCACAGAGTTTTACCAAATAACATTCCATTAGTAATATGTAAGAGTGCCAGCTTCACCACCACCTTGGAACACTTTTATTCTCTTCTTGGAACTACTTGGTGGCCTGGAGAAATCTCGTAGCTGATCAAACTGAAGGAGCAGGAATGTGAAGTGGAAGGATTCTTCCCTCTCCCAGGCCACCAAGAAACTTGTCTTAATGGAGGTCTGGGTTTATTTTTTAAGAGCCTTTATTCCTTATAGAAGAAAGAAGAAGAAGAAGAAAAGAAAAACCTACAATGCTACTATGTGGTTGCCACAAAGAGGAACAGATTTCTGTCCCATGTTTCCAACGAAACCAACCACTTAAAAAGATACAGGGCACCATTCAGGGTTGTTGAAGCAGTAGGAGAACACGTAGCTGATCTGCAATCAAATGGCCACTCGGCAGAGCAACCTGTGTGCTTTTACCCACAGAGCAGCCAGTTTCAACTGGAACATATGCAGGGCCCGTTTGCAGACTTCTTTGTGCGGTGGTTCATTCCCCATCTTAGAGGCTGGGGCAGGTTAGGAGAGAGCGCCCATGTTGTACAACAGTATATCTGAGCTGCCCTTTATGCCTACCTATTTCTTTCCCTGCTTTCACCCCTTTGTGTGTTTTTAATGGGGATAAGTGTGAGCTATACTGGAGTGCAATCACATTGTGGTCTTAAAAGGATCTCTGATGATAGAAAATATGTCAATTTATTATTTCCCTCAGGATAGAGAAAAAAGTACAAAGGTTCAATGGATGATGAAGATAATACTTGTGCACTGTATAGCATTTTCCAACAAAGGATTTTAAGGTGATTTTCCTTTAAAAAATATTTTATATTTTAGTCCCATTTTGTAGGTGGGGAGACAAGATTTCGTAGTGACTAAAATGTCCTAGTGGTGGGACCCTGCATAGAGTCAGCCTCTCTATGATCCTTCTGGGCTCTTTTCACTCCCTCTAGTGGAATTTGGTTCTTCACATCAGAGTTTTGACAGCAATAGCAAGCACTGTGCTATTGTGTGCAATCTTTTGGGTACCAGAGCCAGTTTCATCAAATCTTCAACCTGATGGCTCTATCTATGATCAGAGCTATCTCACGTACCTACAGTTGCAGTTTCTTTAAATAACAATTAGCCCAGGAGATCCTGGGCTGCTCTTGAATGCAGGGAGTAGCTGATGAAACTCAGCAAGGAGGTGGTCACTTGTTTTTTTGTCACGCAGGGTCTTTCATAATGAATCAACAAAGCATTGACAATAGTTTTCTTGTAAACTGAACAAACCTTATAAATGGTGTGTGGTCTCCCCTCCCCCATGAATTAGTTCCTTTGTCCTGAAATGTGTGGTTAGCCCAGATATTCATTCCGCTCTGCTGGGAGAGTGGCAGAGTCTAGGGAGGCACCCGGAATATGCAAGACAAGTCGACATTTTACATTTTGGTCTTCTTTATCAGAGCTGGAAATATTTCATTTGTATCATGAAAAATCAGGAAAAAAAAAAAAAAAAAAAAAAAAAAAAGCATGGGTGAACAGCATGGAAAACTTTCCCAAGTATCTGAGTGATCAATTTTAGGACATGAATGCGACAGCTACTTCCTCTTTTATGTGTACAACGATGAAAAGAAATTAAGACTATAGAAACAGTTTTAAAGTGCTTTGTATGGTTGCTTGAAATTCATTGTATGATTGCTTGTTTTTTAAAAACCTAAATAAGGAGGGCTAAAGTACTTAGGAGAAAACTAATTGCTTTAAGCTTTTCCTCCTCAGTGTATGCTATTCTCTGCTGTTATATAATCTTGGATATTGAGCAACCGAATGAAAGAAACAGTGTCTTACTTAAAGTAAATGGACAAACATCATTTACTGTTGGCGTTTTTGGCTCTTGGGGTGGGGGTGGGGAAGATATCTCATAGCGAAGTTCACCATAGCTCAGAGTTCATAAAATCAACCTTATCGTCAAAACACTGAAATAAAAATTCACAGAATTGAAAGGAGCAAATCTATGTGGAGGGAGGTTTTAAAATCTTGAAATGTTCCAGTTTTGCTGCTTGTCTTTATAAAAGGCAAATTATGATGGCATAATTTTGATATGTTGTTACCAGAGAGATTGTGTGTTGGAATGTATGTTAGATTAAATTGATAGATGGTTGCGTGAAAAGAACTGGAATATTCAAACTTGACTGTACATATAAAATTATTTACAGAACTATACCACATTAATACCATCTTATTTCATTTCAGATATAATTTTACTTAATGGTAATTTTATAAAGGATATGAATGTGTTTTCTCTTTTAAAAGAATTGCCAAAATCATTGCCAACACATGAAAACAAGTCAATGATTAGGATCACATAAACCCATGTCATATGTATATTCAATCCAGAATTGTTTTAGGGTCATTGTAGCCATAGAGTTTTCAAATAAATTATTTGAATATAAAAGTAGATTATGTATTTCCCCTGTGGCTAGCCAAATGTCTTTTCAACAAAGGGTAAAATAAGAAGGCTATTTTTTGTGTAAAAGAGTGATCTTTTTAGTCATGCTTGGCTGCCTTTTCAGGACTGTCTCCATTTATAATGAGATATTCTTGAACTCATTTGAACCAGAAAGTTTAGTAAATTTGTGGTACATTTTTACATAAAATATCATATTTTGTTTCAAAGGATCAGGTCTAGAGCAAAGAGAAAGTACATGAATGATTGTTTTGATTTTTAGATTATAATTTTGAGCTGACATCTACATTGGACAATATCTGGAATATTGAAAAATATATTTATTTGCTTACTATTTCATACTTCTTGGCAGTTCTAATTTCATCTTATTGTCTACTTAAAAGTATGCTTGCTATTCAAATCTCAGTTGAAGCTGTCATAAAGACTATCATCACAATAGTTTTTATAGTTGTATTTTCCAGAGTTCTTGGCATTGAAAGGTGATGATGGCGCTTCCAGAATAATAATAATAAATATTTTATATAAATTTTATGGCTCTGCTTTGAAGTAAATTTGACATATGCAAATTTGCTAATATCAACTTTTTTCTTTTCCTATTAATGTAGTAAAAAAAAAAAAAATCCTAAGGCTGGAAATGCACAGGCATATACTTAGACACACGTAGTGGTGAAAGAAATCTTTTTGAAAACTGAAAGTAAATTTGTACATGATCATTAACATATAAAAACATGTTTGTGTTATTCTCTAGTGTTTTAACATTCTCTACACTTAACTATTTTTCTAATATACCTGAAGGTCATTTTTTAAAACTTTTAGTGAATATTTTTTGCAGTTACAAGTAGAAAGATCAGTTAATAGATTTTAACCTGATATCAAAATCAACTCCATATAGTACCTGTTTCCAATCTTATTTCTCTAATTGTACTTTGAAATGGATACATTATTTGTTTCACATTTGTACTTCCCTTGAACCTCCTATTTTCTTTTAACTACTCTACAACAAATGCCAATTTTTTTTCTATTCTTTTCCCTTTATCTGATTTTTACAGCAAATGATGTGTCATGTCTCTCCTGAAATTGACCATTCTTTTCAGAAAAGATTTTTTCTTTTTTGGCCTGTGGTGCCACACTGAAAAAGTCACCCAGCTAAAATGAGTTACTTCATTTCCAAATAAAAACAATAGTGTTTTCATGCCTGCACTTATTATTATTCTGAGAATGTACTAATTTGTTACATCCAAGATGACGGTTCGTTGGGTCTGTGAAAAGGGCAGTGTGCCAACTATAGCAGGGAAGTCAAAGGACTTCTTTCATGGGAAGTAGTGAGACAGAAAGTAGCCCGCAGTTCTTGTGGGCATCAGGAGGAACGCTGCCAATGGAGTCATCCCAGTATCAAGATTTCCTGTGTTGAGCTCCGAATCAAGCTAAAACTATGATTTCACTAATGTCAGCCTGGGCAGTCAAATTTTCAAACTCGCTATTGCGCTAAGGAACAACTGATAAATGTTTTATCCCCATAGGCATTGGCTGATGTGAAACAAGGATTTTGAATGTGTACAGTGCATTATTACTTTTGGTATTAAGCTTAAATAATTGTCTACTTACCCTGAGCTGGTAATAGCAAAATGCAAGCGAAGGAAGACATTTTTCCAAAGTAAAACTGCAAAACAGATTTATCTATATTACTATGGATTTTTTTTATTGTTGTTCTTCTCCCCTATTAAATTTGAATGATAATGAAGTTTGATTCTATACCTTTATTCGGCTCTAAACCAGGGTGGTCTCATAATTTTGTTTTACATGCATGACATTGCTTAAGGTCATTAGTTGTAAATCGTAGTACAAAAAGGCTGAATATATATTCAGCACTTTGTAGTTTCCGAATACACATTTAAGAGCTGCTATGAAAAGTCGAGACCTACATGGCAGATTTTCTGGCACTGAATGGTCAATTTAGTGATGTAGATTAGTGAATCCAAACAGTAAGTGGAGAGAGACTATAATAATGCTTTGATATGTCCCTCTGTTAAAGCATATCCTGGTTGATCCATTTTCTGTTATTGTAAAATTTTCTTTGCTCTATGGCAAAATGCTCTCTACATTCTTATTTTTTAAGAATATAACCCAGAAAAGTTATCCATTTTAAACATAACTTTCATGTGCTTTTGGTACCACTTAATAAATGAAAAAAAAAAACAGATTTGGATTGATGAATTGAGTTTTATTTTGTTGGAATAAAAAACTTTCCTTTGAGAACATTTGCTTTTGTTCAATATGTATTTGCTGAGTTTTCTTTTAACATAAAGTTTTAATTTGTGGTGCCTTTTATTTTAAAGGGGAGTGTACTTTAAACCATATTTATGCAGCAACCATTTTAATAATGATGATAATGTTATTTTATCAAAATCTTAAAATAGGTTTTACTCAAAATTTGACTGACCTTGACTTGATATTTTGAGTCCCATTTCGTTTTGTGACTAGGAAATAAAAGAAGTTCTGCCTTTTATACTCTTCATGAGTTATGAATTTAATTTTCTTGACATCTTACTTCAAAATCAAGGGCCATATGTATTTTCTTTTAATTCCAAATGGAAACTGGCTGAATTCACAATAAAGACAACTGAAAATTTGAATTGTTTAAAAATTTAAAAAAACAAAAATACACTGTTGTAGCAGATTTTAAATGAAGTAGGTTATCAAGTGGACTGCTAATTTTTGCCTTTCCAAAATGTTGGATATTTAACCCTCAGAATAATTAAATATTTGTAATAAAGCAGTTAATTCAAGCAGTTTATTGCTGTAATTTGCAAAAGTACATTGAGCTGCTTTCTTTTCAGCTCATTGATGGAGGAACAAACATTTCTTTAATAAGACTACAGCACATTCTAATTTTGTTGCAAAAGCTTAGATAAGGATCAGGCCCCCTCTGAATCACTGCATTGACCTATGACATTGAAAGTGCTGAAGCTCTTTGGCAAAAGAAGAGTTAGACATTCATTATTATGCACAGGACTTTCCAGTTCTAAAGGGGCTCTGTGCTTTCTCTCAGATAGACTTTGTTTGTTGGAAATGAGAACTGTATTTTGGCAGCAAAGGACCAGAACTGAAGCTACTCTGCAGGCAGACTCATTATGACATAATCCTTCATTAATCCTCATTCTCTATTAATAGATCATGCAGAAGTTTTCCTTTAGTTAATCATCTTCATCAAGGAGCTATGGAAAAGCATTACCAATGAAATGCCCACCTCTGGTTTTAAGACTGCTTGTTTATATCCATCTTTATTAGTTGCAAAGATTAATGGTGAAAATAATCTCTTGGACTTTGCTTGGTATACAGACCACATATGAGGACCTAAAAAATCTGATGTAACTGAATTTTTATGTTTTGGGGGTAAAACTTCCTGGAAATAAAGCATAGCATTTAACAATAAAAAAGAAAAATTTATCAGGCTAAAATTTCTTTCTGGTGAGATAAAGGGGTTCTAGTCACAGAAGCACAAGAATAGTAGCTAAGCAGCCCAACTTCCCATATTGCTTAAGAAAACAAGTTATCATACAAAATATGTATTTTTCCAACTGTTACTTAACCGATTGGATTAGTCTTGAGATGCTCAACTTTTCATGGTGGATGGTGAGGGTGCATCTCCTTTAGAAGGATACATATGTGCTTGTTTTTGTCCAAATTATCCGCCCAGATCAGGCACTGGAGCTGCAACCTTCCAATGTAAGATTTTTATCATATCCTTTTACAGAATTTGGGGACTCATGTAAAAATGTATTTAGAGAAAATATGTAAATATCACTCGTTTGTTTTCGTATATACCTTTGGGGTCTTGATAAGCCAAAGTTCTCACAGCAGGTCTGGTTCATCAGTTCAGCCTCACCATGAGCTCCATGGCCTGCTACTGTCCCTGACACTGACACTAGGCACCACGCCTTGACTCATCTTTGTTGATAGACCCAAAACTTCATTTGAAGGCATAGTTTAGGAACATTAGGAGGAGATTTTTGTGTTACTTGTTTTACATTTAGTCAATAGAATTTAAATATTTTAAAATAAGAACTATCCATAGAGAGATGATTTGATTAAGCGGTATGTACTGTTTCCTAGAGGAGTATGCTGGAAAAGCTTTCTCTAGGTTTTGCAGGTGATTGTTCCGGTAGGGGTGTGCTCATAGTGTTTAGTCGTTAATGGAGACTGTGGTTCCATTGGAACTGGCTAACAGGTCCAGATTGATCCCTCATAGTAATGTCACTATTACTTGTAATACTAGAAAATATGCATGCTACCAAAAAATTGTAGGAACAGATTTTTATGTTGTCTGGCACATATTTCTGAATTAAACAAAACTCTCAGAGGTTAGGAAGTTGTCCATAGACACACAAATTGTAATTGTCTAATTTGGCTTTTAATCTAAGCCTTCCCATCTTTTAATGATTTTATATATAATCTGCAGTAAAGAGAACTAGGATTCACTGAACAACTGTTATAAATGGACCACCTCCCTGGGTCTAAGTAAATTTCAAGGCTAATAGTCTAAGCTAATTGAAAGAGAGTCACCATAGAACTCTAAGGTAAAAGCTGTACTTTCTAGGCCTTTGATATTCAGATTGAATTGAAATCTGTGTTTGAAAATTTCTACAGGTTAAACCAGAGATGGTCAGGGGACACTCCAGGCAAGGCCTAAAAAAATCAAAATGTGACCAGTGTTTTAATGCAGTGGCTCTCCTTTTGTTTATCAGAATTGCTGGTGGTGGCTGGTAAGGCAACACAGACGATGCATAATGTTCATCCCTCAAAAGGACATTTTCATAATACTAAATGTTTATACTCAAGAATCTACCAGAAAAGGACTTGGAAGTTACTGTTGTCAAGCCAAGACCTGCAAACCTGGAAAGCCAGTCAATATCACCATAGTGGGCAGCTTTTCAGAAATGTTTGGCCAGATCTTAATTTATTTGCTTTAACTTGAGATTTTTGTTGACAGTAATATTTGACAATTAGTTTGTATTTAAGAAGATTTTACATGATAAAAAGTGTGGTTGCATATGAAGAAAATAGGATTAAGAAATGTATTTCAAATTTAATAAAAATGTGGATCGTGGCAATTTGATATTGGCTTTTCTTGATGACTTTTCTGGTGTGTGGATTTTGAAGTAGGCACAGTGCTCCCTATCAGATCATTTCAAATTGCTCCTGGACAGAATTCCTCCTCCTCCTCCTCTGTGTTATTTTTTTCATGTTGCTGTAGTAAGTCACCACAAACTTACTTTACAGTTCTAGAAGTCAGATGTCTAAAATGAGATGGCAAGGCCATGTTCCCTGTTGGGGGCTTTAGGGAAGATCTATTTTCTTGAGCTTTCTATCTTCCAGAGGCCACATAAATCCTTTTGCTTGTGGCCCTTTCCACCATCTCCAAAGCTAGCAGACAGCATAGCATCTTCGAATGTCTTTCTCTATCTCTCAGCTTCTATTGTCACTCAGCTTCTGTCTCACTCTGACTTCTCCTGCGTTGCTCTCATAAGGACCCTGGTCATTACCTCAGGCCAACCAGGCAATCCAGGATAAACTCCCCATCTCAAGATCTTTAACCTGATTACTTCTGCAGAATCCCAAGGTAATATTCACAAGTTTTGAATATTAGGGTGTGGACGTCTTTGATGGTCATTACTATCACATCCCCTAACCCTCTAGGGAAGAATAGGGGACTGTTTTTCATTTCCTTGGGCATCAAACAGTGCTGAGATCTGTGGTTCTACACCTCTGCTGGGATGCTTTTTAAAATCCTTATGCCCAGGGTATACCTCAGACCTATTATATCAAATTTCTCAGGGCGGGTCACAAGGCATCAAGTATTTTTAAAGCTCCACAGATGATTTTAATGTGCAATTAAGGTGGATAACAACTTATTTAGGTGCCTCTTTTTCTTTTTAAAGGCTCTACTGGGATTTGGCTGGGATATATGAAAGCATTTAAATCCATCAAACTGAATTCAGATTTTGTTGAGAGACAGGCACAAATTTCTAGGAGAATTTGTATTTTAATGGCTCAATATTCATTAGTTTAGACCAGCTTTAAAGTTTTATACTCAAAAGGACAGGATAAAGAAAACATATTCTTTAAGTATCTAGTTCAAGTCCTATTGGTTTAAATTACTTAAATCTGTAGATGAATCTTGTATTCTTTAAATGTGTAAATTAAAAGCACTTTTAGAATTTTCCTGTAATAGAATGAATTCAACTCAACATCTCACATGCTGTTTCAGCTGTAAATCAATGATACTGAATGTAAGCTAATATTCTGGGCTTGAAATTGGCTTAATAGTGAGTTACGTGGACTGGAATATAGAATAATTCCTACCTAATGTGTCATCACTTAAAGTTTACTTCTCCACATAGCTAGAGGAATCTAATGATTTAAGAGGGCTTATTTTGGTTGAAATTTGAGTGTTCAATTTATATAAAGTCACTGAATGGTCAAGACCTTTAGTCACAGCATGCAGAATCTTGACTCTTCTAATACATACATTAGGAAATAATGTATATATTCTTAATTACTGCAGATAATTACTCTTAAAATGGGAGAGAGACAAAGAAAGTTGAGATTATTTTTGCTCCATGGACTGAATGTTTGCATTGTTTGTACGTTTGTACTGGTTATTTTTAAGATTGGTGAAGAAGATCATTTGTATACCGGGCTCTATTGAGGATAAGAGTTTGGAAGATAGTTACAATGTAAAATTAACCTGAGCCATAAAATAGTCACTTGGTGTTTGTGTTTTGATGATACAAAGACAAAAGGAATATAGTGGCTGCATTTTCAGACTAGGAC
The DNA here is from genome assembly GCF_001698545.2 of Rhinopithecus bieti. Taxonomy (NCBI): domain Eukaryota; kingdom Metazoa; phylum Chordata; class Mammalia; order Primates; family Cercopithecidae; genus Rhinopithecus; species Rhinopithecus bieti. The sequence continues at coordinate 1,184,636 of NW_016803343.1, read as the reverse complement.
AAAAGTCTAAGGAACAATGTTTGCCCTACTTCTACACTGATGAGAAATGTAGAAAATATTGCATACATATTACATTACTGGATTGCATAGGACAATTTTATAGCTGCCCAACTTCATAGGGCAACAAATAAAGGATTTGAAATCAAAACTGCCCTCTAGAATTACTCCAAAAGTAAGCTTGAGTCTAAGTCATTTGTTAGATTCTTGTTCTTAATTTTCATAATGGAAAATATTTATTGATAATCAATGCCAATATAATAAATAAATAAAATTATGTGATACCAAATTTCTCAACTCTGTTGTGTATGAACTTGTTCATTAGAATTTTTGACAAACACTAAAATCACTGTTAAAAAATCCCACACATGGAAGCTATTAAATTAATACATATGTAATAACTAATAGCTACAAGTAGGCACTTCAAATTACTTCATTTAATTATGCCTCACAATAGCTATTCAATATAAATAAAAATAATACTCCATTTTACAGATGAGAAAACTGAGAACTAGAGAGATTTAGTAACTCTATCAAAATCATACAACTAATAAGTGGCAGAACCAGAAGACACATCCAAATGTGATTCTTAACGACTCCAGGCCACTTCAGTTCAAGCTAGTGCAGGTTTTAACTAACTTGTGCTTTGGATTCAATGATCCCAGATCAGAGTAGAGAATAAGTATAGGCCAAATCTTTGTGGCCAGTTTGGTTTGCAGGACACAGGACAATAGAATGAGAGATACTGCTCAAAAAAAAAAAAAAGGAAGATCTTCAAGAAGTTTAAGTTTTCATTTGAATTTATATCAAGTACTCATTTAAACCATTCTCAAGATTATATTGATTCCTCTTTGTGTGCGTCCCACTTTGAAAATTCTCATCATTTGGAGGTAAATTCGTTCCATTTTATTATTATCCTATAGAGGAAATATCTAAATGTCATTATTATGGATCACTGTTTCTCAACCTGATCTTCTAATTGCAAAGATAAGAATTCTTTCCTTGTAAAATGCATTTTTCCTGGATCTCACTTCAGAATGCCTGAATCAAACTCTTTGGGGTCACGGCCTGGGGAATCTGGGTTTTCTTTTGCAAACTCACCAGGTTATTTGTGGTAGAAATGAATTTCATTTGCTCAAAATCTAGATTCTGAAATCAATGCTCATTACAATGATTTAGACAGACAATGCAAAGCATCAGAAAGGTAGAAAAACAATGATATGCTCCATATTCTATTGTCCTCTGTCCCCATTTCTTGCTAACTCCCTCCTGCCCCTTTCTCCATTCATCAAACATGAGATGAAGTTTCCACAATGTGCCGTCACTGGGCTGGCCTGAGATATTGCCAAATAGTTCAGGAGACTGCATACTTCATCCCTGCTTTTGAATACTAGTGAAGGCCTGCTGTTAAAAAATGTATTTGTTATTGTTACATTCAGCGTTTTCCAAAATATTTACCCACAGAACCGTTTCTTTAAAGAATACATACTACTCCAGAAAACACGGTTAGAAAAAGTGGACATGACAATGGCATACTTAGTATTTTCATATCAAAATGCAATCGATAGCTGGTGGAATTCACTGGTGATGCATTCATTGCCTTTTTAACACCACTGTTGCTTAAGCTAGCTCTTGGAAGACCTCATGAGTATTAGAAGCAATCCAGGTATTTTTGATACCAGATCTTATGTAGCCAAAAGGATTCTTACTTAAAAGTTTCTACTTCTCTTTAGAAAGGTGTAAATTCAACCTATTCAATTATTCTGTTATAAATTTAGGTAAATAACTCAGTATCTTCATCTTGGTCTCTGTCTCATTGCAATTTTTCAGTTTGCCTTTATTTGTTGCTAATTATTAAAGCATAATGTGTACTTAAAAAGCACACAGCTCAAACAAAACCATATAAAGTATACAGTGGAAATCAAAATTACACCTCATTCCTACAATATCAGTTGTATTCTTCAGAAGTATTTTGCATTTTCCCATATTTTCCTCTATATTTTGTGTGCAATTTTATTATTTGTAAATTTTAAAATATTTTAAATGTCTGGGGAAATAAATATGTATAATGTGTAATATATGTCATACATTATATAACTGTATATTTTTACAAAGATGCCACCATATACTAGTCTAAAATTCACTTTTGTCTATTAAATATATTGCCTCAGGCTTCTGAAGTTCCCTGGAAATAAGAATTTTATGTTCCTAATGCACCTTTCACAATTTTTAAAGTGCACTGCCATGTAATAACAGTTCCTGGACCTAGTCTTAAATTCTTTCCCAAATATCTGAGTATCACTTGGTTAGTTAATAATGTCTTAGCACATTATTATAGGAGAATGTTTTCTCCTATAATAATTATAAGTGTGTCACACGATTTTTACAAACAGCTTCTATAGGAAACACATTTTTTGCAAATCAAACACTCAGTAAATATACTGCAAAAGACTATTATTTAAAGGAAAGCTGGTATGAATTTTATTTTAGACTAAGAAGCCTATTGAAAGAATAAATAATTACTCTCTAATTCATGAGTTTAAGTTATTCAAATTTTTATAAATCAGTATGTGGACTTTGTGGAGAATTTACAACCACCCAAATATGATAACAGAATTTTAGTCTTCAAGGTGTACATTCTTTTCATTTGCAAAGTCATGATCAACAAGAAAGGTAAAACTAAATATTTAAATAAGAAAGAATCTTCTTTCCATAGTACTATTTCTTTCTCCATTTTTTTCCTACTTGGTAAGATAGCAAATGGAGAATATTTTTAGTTTATTTATACTGAACTGTTATTTGGCAAAATTAACATTTAAAATAAAATATTCATTTGAAAGGTTTAGCTATCATTACATTTTAAAATTGGATTTGCAGAAAGTAGACTGGTGGTTGCCAGAGGCTGAGGAAGTAAGAGAAGGTGATGTTGGTCAAAGGGTACAAACTTTCTCTCAGTAGATAAACAGGTTCTGGGGATCTAACACTGTACAACATGACTAGCGATAAATGTTAACTAATTTGGTTGTGGTGAGCTTTACATAATGTACATGTATACCAAATTATCACAGTGTACAACCTGAATATATTCCATTTTGTCTATGAAATATTTTACATTTTTAAAAATATAAAAGATAAAATGTATTACAGTATTTTGTAAAATAAAATGAATCATGAATCATGCATTTGATAAAAATACTCAGGCAGTAAAGAAAGGCTAAAAGTAAAAATCTCCTTCTTAAATCCCTCCTCCCAACAAGCAGTGCCACTCCCCAGAGATAACTATGGTTAATAGTATCTTGTATATACCTTTCCAATAAAAATGGCTATCATATAGCAGATATATATATGTACACACACACACACACATATACTTTTTATGTTTTATTGATTCCAGGGTACCTGTGCAGGTTTGTTTTATAGGTAAATTGCATCTCATGGAGGTTTGGTGTACAGATTATTTCATCAACCAGGCAATAAACATAGTACCCAATATGTAGTTTTTGCTCCTCTCCTTCCTCCCAACATCCACCCTCACTTAGGTTTCGGTGTCTGTTGCGCCTTCATTTGTTCCGTATGTATTCAATGTTTAGCTCCCACTTATAGGTGAGAATATGCAGTATTTGGTTTTCTGTTCCTGCATTAGTTCACTTACGATGTGGCCTCTAGCTCCATCCATGCTGCTGCAAAGAACATGATCTCATACTTATATCCTTTTTATTAGTTCCTAAATAGGATCATACCACACTCACTGTCCTGAACCTTGCCTTTTTCACTTAATACCTTGTTCGAACTTTTATCTTTTGGCATTTACAGATTTACTTCATTAAAAAAATGTATTTATATACCAATAACAGACAAACAGAGAGGCAAATCATGAATGAACTCCCGTTCACAATTGCTTCAAAGAGAATAAAATACCTAGGAATCCAACTTACAAGGGATGTAAAGGACCTCTTCAAGGAGAACTACAAACCACTGCTCAGTGAAATAAAGAGGACACAAACAAATGGAAGAACATACCATGCTCATGGATAGGAAGAATCAAACTGTGAAAATGGCCATACTGCCCAAGGTAATTTATAGATTCAATGCCATCCCCATTAAGCTACCAATGACTTTCTTCACAGAATTGGAAAAAAACTGCTTTAAAGTTCATATGGAACCAAAAAAGAGCCCGCATTGCCAAGACAATCCTAAGCCAAAAGAACAAAGCTGGAGGCATCACACTGCCTGACTTCAAACTATACTACAAGGCTACAGTAACCAAAACAGCATGGTACTG